>NW_026067905.1:10690169-10819559 GCF_014885135.2 Alexandromys fortis | reverse complement strand
AGCAGAGCAGAGTCTGACCTCACTTCCTCTTCCGCCCAGAATTCTATTCTGTTTACTCCTCCCATCTATGTTCCAAGCTGAGGCCAAGCAGTTGGTTTATTATAACTTAACCAATGAAATCAACAGATTGATATATGACACTCCCACATCAGGTGGTTTAAACAACAGAACTATTTTTTTTTTCAGGCAGCTAATGATAAAGAAGTTCAAGGTCAGGATGCTCTTGGTTTCTGAGAGTTTACTTTTTACACAGGGCTGCTCATGGTGTCTCCTTCATATCACACAGAGGGGATAAAATTGATTCCTGTTTCTCTTCTTCTCTGTCTTTCTCTGTGTCTGTTTATCTGTCTATCTGTCTGACTGTCTATCATCTATTTAGCTGTCTACCTGTGTCTATTCATCATCTATCTATCTATCTATCTATCTATCTATCTATCTATCTATCTATCTATCTATCTATCTATCTCCTCTCTATATTAGATTATGGATCCACCTTTCTGATCTCACTATTAATTACCGCCCAAAGTCCCTAACTCCAAATACCTTTTGTGATAGTTATAATGTCAACCTGACAGGATCTAAAATCATCTAAAAGACAAAATCCTTCAGGCTCAATCTGGGAAGGAGCTCCTACATTGCGTCCATTGAGGTAGGAATTCCCACTCTAAACATGAGTGACAGCATTCCATCGGCTGGGGTCCCAGACTGATTGAAAAGAAGAAAGTGAGCTAAGTGTCAGCGTTTATTTCTGCTCAGACTGTGGATATACTGTGACTGACTGCCTCACATTCCTCTTGCCATGCCTTCTCTGCCAAGGTTGGCTCTACTCTCAAAAAGCGAGTCAAAATATCTTTCTTCCCCATGGTGTTTCCTGACAGGCTTATTATCACAGCAGCAGGAAGATAACTAGTGTACCTCCCATTGTGAGGTGACGCTCCAACATGTGAACTGGGGAGGGGGAGGAAGGTCAATTCAATTATCTTCATCGCGGTTCCTTCTCCTCTCCCAGAACAGATTTAAGAGTGGAGATTCCGAGACCCGCTACTCTAATTTGGATCCTCCTTCCACTATTTAGTCCTTGAGTGATTTTTGAGCAGATCACTCCAACAATTTGCTTTATCTTTGCTTTTTGAGGGGATTTCAATGGTGTGTACACATCACAAGCAACACAAGGCCTTATTAAAATTCTGAAGACTACCCAAGGGCTTCCCAGTCAACAAGTCTGGGTTGAGACCTGGGAATTTGCATTTCAAACAAGTTCCCAGGTGGTGGCGATGCTGTTGCTAGAGAGGCCCACCTTCAGAGAACCTCTTTCCTATAGAAAAATACTGGTATTCATTTCATACAGCTGTCATTGGAATGGTTACATGAGTGTCAGGGCACAGTGCTCTGGGCAGGGGCTGACTCTGCCATTAATAATTGTAAAGTAAGTGTTGGGTATCATTATTATTCTCTGCCTGGAAAAATATTGCACATTTATCATCACTTACCTTAACTTCCAGTTTTCTGGAACAGGCTTCTGATATTCCCTGGGAGAGTTTTCAGCCTCTTTCCTACTGCCTCCTTACCCTATAAATCTTACCAGTATAGTCATAACTTTGCAACTTATGTGCACACGTGCGTGTTCCGCTGGCTGAGCTTTAGGAGAACACCGTTTTTTATATTATATTTATGGAGCAGGTGGGGGTTGCACAGTGGTGAATGGCTGCCCAGTGAACATATGTTGAAGGAGGGAATGAGAGTACACGCAGGGCTGGCTAGACACATACCGACATGGTGACTGTCGTTTACATTTCTCCTATTTTCTAGCTTGAGCTCTTCCCTTTGAAACTATGCCAACACATCTGCCTGTCCTTTGACCAATCAATACAGAATCCTCATACCCAGGGCCTGAAGGGCACTAGAAGGATCAAAGTTCCTTAGGTGACTATAAAATGTATGTGTGCAGGAATACTGAGCTGGGGAGATGCTAGCCACGAAAATGTGCGTCCCATTCAGCTTTATCAGTTGTGCTCTTCTTGACCATGAATTTGTTTCTCTTATCCCACGATAAATTGCCAGCATCAAGCAGTTTTGAAAAGGGGTAAATAGAGAAATTAGCATTTGCAGAGCACTTTACAGTTTTCAAAGCACTTTCCTACTCGGTGTGTCATCAAAATCTTAAAATAACCCAGTGAGGAAGGTATCATTCTTTACAGATGCTGTGAGGGAACAGCTCGGAGAGGGGGTCCACCCAGCCCTTTGTAAAGAAGCGACAGATCAGCAAAATGCCATCTGCCAGGCTTTTGTGCTCCTGGCCCCCTGTTGTTGACAATACTACCTGCAGGCCTTAGATGCTCTTCTAGGACGTGGGCCCTGGGTGTTCCCCTCCACTTGGCTCTCAGCATGCCTGGCTCCATGGCTGGTCGATGACTTCTCTTTTGCCCTTTGGCATCCAAGATTGGCTTGGCTCTTTGCCAGATGCTTTTCAGGAACTGGTTCTCCCCTGCCTTGTGGGTGTTGGTGTTGGTTTGATTTCATTTAAGCTTAGAGGAATTAAATTACTTTCTTACAGCCACAAAGCCAGTGAATGGCAGGCCTGGGATTCAGACCCAGATGGAGAAAGGAACCACACAAGGGATCTAATGCTCTGAGACAGAGTGGATGCAGAAGAGGAAGAAAGACTCCGGAAAGTAAAGGAGAGCAAAGGGCTCGCATGTTACCCCTTTCAAGTCGGCCTGGGGCCACCACTGAGCTGTGGCCACAATCAGAAACAGTACATCAGGAAATGTTCTAGAATTGGAGCATCCAAAAGGAAAACTGTTTCTCAAAAGATTCCCACAGATATACTGTTTTATTCTAGGGCTAAGCCAATGACCCAATAATACGTTTGGAAGTTCCTCCAAAACCAGAAACATATTCCTATAAATATAATTAATGATAGAAAAATTTGTCCTTTGAGGAAATAATTTATGTTTAGATAAGAAGCCATTTGGGACCAAACAAGATTAGTATAAAAGGGGACAATATAGATGAGAAGGGCTTTTTTAGGAACTCCCTGAGCTGAAGAGTCCTCAGAGGAACCAAATATGCCAGTTTAAGACTGTATAGCCATAGGCCTGTCTATTTTTCTTGTCAAATAGTCTCTTATCAATTGGTATTTGATAAAACAACTTGTTGAATAAGTGTAAATTGTTTTTATAATGCCCATAATGTGAATTCTTAAAAACAAAACAAAAAAAAAGGTTCAAAACTACTTTTGAATGTCTTCCGAGAAAATGTCAAGTCCTTCCATGGCATTAGAAACTATTGCAAGGCACCAGCTAGTGCAAAGCATGACATGTGTAATCTCATGCATGCACACATAGTCACATCACACAAGTACACACAGCATTGCCACTTTACACTACTATGCAACTATGTATGAGATGCTCTTACATGTAAGGAAAGAGAATTAAATCTTCTTAGTCATGGGTAGCTGTTCAGGAAAAAGAGAAAAATGAAGGCTTATTAAAATCTAAAGGGGACAGCAAGAGATTAGATATGCTGAGCGGTTAGATACAAGGTTTTGCCTGCAAATTACAAATGCATCTCATCCCTATTACTGACAGTAGGCAGATGAGTGATTCTTGTCTTTTCTAGTAATGTCATCCATTAAAACCAAATGTCCTTTTGAGGTTGAGTCTAGGACATCACACAGCCCTAAATCCAGACTTGGGGTCTCATGAAACACCTTACTCGGGAAAATAGCATCTTTATCTCTCCCCTTTTGAAATTTAGATGAAAAAGCGTGAAAGTGAAATATCCTACTTAGGAGAGGGATTGGGACTAATAACATCTCATAGAGAAATATTTTAGGGTATTGAATGGAATAGAAAATGTGTTTTCCTACATCTTACTGAAAAATGATGTTTGGGAAAACACGCACACAAAATAAACATTAAACTTCATCTGCTCTTATACATTGAATAATGGTAAAAGATATAGTCTGTCAGTGTTATTGCCTTCTGCATGGAACAAATGATTACACAGGCAAACGTCTTGTGAGCATCATTAGCATCTTCTTCAAGTATCAATATTTCTTCTACTCTTAATTCCAGCATATCCATGGTAATAGGAACAGGTAAAAGTTGAGAGACATGTTCTTGGACACAAGAGAGATGGGTTCTAGTTGCAACTTTCGCCAATAATTAAATGTATGGCCCTGAGTAAGTCATTCCTCTAAGCAAGTTTCTCTCTGAATTTCAGTTCAATCAAGTGAATCAGAGTGAAAGGTGATGTCTGGGTCTCTGACACCCATGGGCTCTGTAAATAGTGTCACCATGTGATGGGAAAGACCAGAGTAAAGCCACGTGATTCTGCAAGAGCTCTTGGGATCTCTGCCATGAGGGTCTGTGCTGAGAATTCAAGGTACCCGTTGGGCACAGTCGACTTTGCTCTGTTGAGTTCTAACTGAGGGATGCTTTAGTGAGCATGGCTCAGGTTTAGAAGAGGGCACACATTTATTTCCTTCTTTATGTGAGGAGAGACAAATAAAAATTACATGGAATAGCCCAACAAGAGGAAAGCAAGAATTTCATGCAATTATCTCGTTCCTGAAGGTTCTTCTAATTGAATTACCACTGATGCCTGTTGGGCATTCTTGGCCATGTCCCCTGTAATTCCTCTGTGTATAAATGCCATTAATGTAAGGCCGAGATTTGCTTTCAATATGATAACACAGATGATTCTGTCTAATTGTCTCCCTAATCCCTCCCCCTCACAGACTGGGAAATGGCTTGAAATTGCTCAAATCCAGTCACTTATTACTCTGATCAAAACTGCTTTGGAAACTTAACCATGCCATTGGAGAGATTCAGGCCCTTCTCACTCATGCTATGGTTCTGGCTTCAGCCTATGAGATTGGTAAAAATGAATCAATGATATTAAAAGCTCCATCACTTAGACAAACAAAGGAATGGTAGACAAATCCCCACCCCATTTTTTATGATTTTGCAGATGCAACATATGCTTCAGAGCTCAGGGAATTTCCTACCTACAAGGCCTCTCTACCCATGTAGGTAGCAGTTTGTTATTGTTGGGCATTGACATCTAGTGCAATAGGCTCACCCTACCGCCCATGCAACTTGGTTTCTATCTTTGGTCAAACCTTAGTTTTCCTTAACTTATTAAATCTTGAATATTTCTAAATCTAGTTTTTTGTTTTGTTTTGTTTTTCAGGGTATTTCCAGATCTATTTTATGTTTTCAATTACTTGATAAGACATTCATCCTTGCATGTAGGCTGAACAGGGTAAAAACTGATCTATTTTGCCATTGTTCATGGCTACAATGGGTTACTCATGGGAAGGCATGGGGAAAATAAGTTTTAACTGTTCCTCAAACTTCATTTACTCATGTTCTCATACACCACTATAAATAACGCAAAGTTGAACATAAGGTCTGGCCATTGGTCAGTGGTAGTAATAAAAGTTGAAACTCAGTTGTGTGAGGGATATGAGTGATGTTATTAATAAGACTAGAGCTAATATGGGTTCTGTTCCTTTCCAGAAACCAATAAATACACACAGGCAATGCAGCAACATGGATGGGGAGAGATAAGTTAGACTGGGTTTGGGAAAAGAAACCTTTTACAGTTGGTCTCTGTAGTGTTACCTTTATTTCTGCAAATAATTTCCTTTCAGGACAGTACAGAATTGCAAGGTCCATTCATCCACCACAGAAAAACCCATCCATCTGCAGAGAAGTGGACCTCCACCTACACACTGAGAAGTGTGAGCTGCCAAGTAAAGAACCTATGTTCCTTGTCTATGCTGCAAAAAAAAAAAAAAAAAAAAAAAAAAAAAAAAAAAATATCCATCTTCAAGGAATTCCAAATCACAAAAGTCTTAACTTTGGGAGTTTGGTGAAGATTCTGAGGATTCAAAGATAGGAAGTAATAAGAGGAAATGAAGTTTACAGTTTATGTCTGCTGATGGCAGAGCAATTATTGGCATATCCGCTCCATTGTGAACATGAACATCATGCTCAAAAGTTGTTTCCCATTATTTTCATTACCCCAGTTGATTGATGCCACTTTAAAAGCTATTTGGAAGAAATATGGTCCTTCACTGTAATCTTTTAACCTTTAATGTAAAGTTAAAGCATGATATATGTTATAGAAAATGCTAGAAGAATGACATAATTAATTTGTATAACAGCAAGTGATTTGATATTTGTAAATAGATCTCATCATTGAGCATTTGCAGCTTAAGACGTGAGGCTGAAAATTTGCAACGGTTTGCTGTGTCGATTGAAGGTGCTTTGTGTATACATGGACAGTAAATGACACATGAATCATATGATCAAGATTTGGGGTACTGATAGCCCATCGAGTCCTATGGTGCTGTTGTAGTTTGTTCTCATCCTCATATTTCCAGGGATTATATGTATGCAGTCTTCAGTAATACATTCTTCAGAGGACTAGAAGTAAGAGGCAGAGTTGGTCACTAAAAAGCCTTCCCAGCCCAAGCCTGGTGATCCTTAGAAAATTCAACCCAGAAATGGTCTTTGGGCAAATGATCACTTTTTCTATCAAGACACAAGTTTCAACGGGGCCTTCTAGCATCAAGATTTGGAGATTTATAAAGTACTGTTTTGTGAGTGAGAAGCCAATTGACTCAGCAATGTTTCCCTGAGCAGGACAATGGTTTCTGGATCCTAATGGTTTCTGGACACTCCAGAGCCTTGTGAAGGTGTTGGAGTAATTCTCTTGGCTGAGAAGGGGGATGGTGAGCTTTAATGCATTCATTTAAGAAGCTATGCTAAGAACAACTAGTATTTATGAGCCGGGCAACAATGTGATGCGCTGAATTACTTCATTTAATCCTTACTATAACAAACTAGGAAGACAGGATGATATTCTTCATTCTCTACATGAGGAGCTTTCAATATATTGAGATGACTCAGCCATGATTCCAGAGCTAGTCAAGTTCAGGTCTGAAACCAGGCAATTTGACCTTAGAGTCTGTTCTTGTTAACTTATCATCTGGCCCTGTGTCTAGATCCACGTAGCATTCTGAGACCCCAAAGTTTACTTTCCATTTGTGAAATGAAGGTCCAGCAGAGAAGAGGAATTAACAGAAGTGGCCACTCTGCCCATAGCTGCTTCAAATGGGGATCTCCATGTCTTTCTTTACCAATTCCCACCAGTGGAGAAAGGAGAGGAGCAAGCTTAGAGCCTGCCAACCTTGGCAGATGGTATGTAGGCTGCTTTGGAGACGGGAAGAGGGAGATTTTTGCTGGCTGACAAAGAACAAGGGAGAGAGAGGAGAGAGAACTGTGACACAAGCAGAAAGAGCTGCACTTGAAATATATGTGGAAGAGAAAAAGAACGAGGGATGGAGACTGTTCTAGGCGACAGATGGGTAAATAGACTTGAAAAGACATTTTCTAAATGTCACATCACTTCAGTCTAGTGAGGAGAAGTGAGTGAGGAAAGACACAACCAGAAAGGAGAGGAACGAGATCCTTTCCATGCTGTTTTCGCAGCGTGTCAATAGGAAGGTTGGAGAGCGGTTTCAGGGGTGGAGTTAAGAACTCACTAGATTCTGAAGGGAACCCGCCCTAGTCATGCTAATTTGGAGGCAGCTGAGTAAAGCAGAAGTGATGAGGACTTTCTGAGGATGCTGCAGCTTTACCAGGTCCTACCCCTTGTCAGCTGAGTTCCAAGAAAGAGGGTAATAAGGTGTGATGGCATTTCTGTTTGGTGGGCTCACATCCATGTAACAGCTCCAAGTAACATCCATGTTACCAAGCTCTAAGGACCATCTGAAAGCTTATCTGAGAACACTCAGGAGATATGATTAGTGCCCTACATAGTATTCTCTTTTCTCTTCCCCTCACAAACCTATCTTAAATTATTTATGCACATGACTTAATGTTAAGATGGTTTATTCATGAGTTTGCCTTAGGAGACAGGAGATAGACAACCTGCTTTTGTGAGGGTCTCTCTGGAGAGTGACAGCTGCACAATGTGTTACTCCATCAGGCTATTTCAGGACAAAACATCTCAATGTAGAGAGGCCTCTGTTTAAAATAATGATCAATGTTCCCTGGTTCCCAGTGGAGAAGCATTTATATAGAAGTGACTGCTAGGGGTAAAAGATCAAAAGATTCCCCAGCATCAGACAGGGTGGGTGTGTGTGCAGGAGGAACGGTTAGTATCTCTGATTATTCGGACCTGTTGACTGTAGGTCTTCTCTAGAAGAGCGTGTCAGCCAAATGAATCATTCTGTCACCTCCCTATGACAGTCAGGGCACATGGATTTGGCCAGAGGAGAGATGTCCTGAAATTGATGCTGGGACATTGGTTGATGACAGATTCAGTGACCTGAAGGACCATGTTGATAAACAGGGCTCACATTTCGGTTGACTGACTAGCAAAATGATTTGATTGTGTTATTTTGAAAAATCAAAATATTCCTTCTTTTTAGCATTTTCCCTAATAGTCTTCCATGATTTCTTTGGATCTGAGGTCAAATCTACCTAGAACTATGGTTTCCTTTAAAGCCAAGTATCAACTGCAATTTAGAACCATATGAAGACATTTGAAATATTTTGTCGGTTTTAGGGCTATAGAAAAAGATTATTTGTGTCTCTCCATCACCTTCCCACATTTTGCCCTTCTTCATTTCTTCCAGAACCTTTTGAAACTGCAGATTTTCCTACAGTTAGTGTGCACTTTGACTTGGATTAGCATCGTTGAAAATAGCAAGCAAGCACAATATAAAGAAGGTGAGTGTTCTGTGCAAGCATGTGTGTGAACAGGGTGAGTTGTGCTCTAAATGTAGAGACTGTAGTTTTTGCTTTTAAATAGCAACTTCCAGGAAAGATAGGTGGATTTACGTCCTGTAAACAATGAGTGAGCTCTTAACCTACACACAGCACCAAGTCGGGAGCTCTGTGAACAAATGGAATGGAAGAGACGATGCCTGCTTTAAGCTCCCAAGGAGCTTGAAGTGAAACAGAAGGAGAAAGCTTCAGAAGGTAAGAGGCATTACATGAGAGGAATAGACATCACAGACAAGCATGGGCAGCCATTAGACAAAATCCACCAATTTTCCACTTTGTGAAAATTCAGATAACCAAATGGTTTGATTTCCAAATTTCTAGTCTTTGTACAAATGTCACCTTGTTGAGAACCAACCTAATTATAATAGAATCTTGCCGTCCTCTTTGGAGCTCTAGTCTTTTCTGCTATATTGTTACCAAAGAATCTATTACCTTCTAATAACAAAAGTTACGTACTACATGTTCTGTTTATTGTCTGTCTTCCGACCACCATTAACGTATAAGCTTCAGCAGGACAGGAATTTTATTTTCATCTGCTTTGTTCATATCTATTTTCCTAGCTCTGGGAGCCTCAGAGGAACTCAGTATGTAATTGTTGTTTTCATTATATAAACTTGGATTGAACAATATAGAATAAAAATGGATATAGAGCTGAATAAGTCATGGTATTTGCTGTAAGGAACTCAGCAAATGATACTAACTACAAAGACACTAGTAATCACAGGGGTCATAGTTACTATTAATCAAACATGAGCCAGTCATTGTTCTTCACTTACCCCACCATCTAATTTAATTTTCACAATAACCCTCAGAGGAAGATGTTATTTCTACTTTATTAATGAGAAAATGGAGTCTCAGAGTATGGATATTATATGTATATCACACACACACACATGCACACACACACACACACACACATTATTGGTCCCAGGTAACAGAATTATAGCACTTTCTTGGATCTTCAACCTAAGACTCTTAGGATCCATGGACTGATTTTTAAATCTTTTTAATTATTTAACCAAACATATATTCTAGTAACAAAATGATTCTGCTAGTCCCTAAATATCCATCACTCAGCTCCAAGCAACAGTGATAAATCCGTGGCTAGTCCGGCACTCAGAGTCCACAGTCTCTACCACTTACAATGATCCATTAAGGAGAATAGAAAACTGATCTTTCATGAGCGGAAAGAAGATAAGATCATGCACGAGAGAAATGTGGTGGAGATCATGTGAGGCTGAAGTCTTTTTCCCCCCTTTTGGTGAGATGATGCTTTATGTTTCACATGAAATGGAGAAGAATGACAGGTTCTGTCCTCACCATGTCTGCCTCTGAGTTCAGCACATGGAAGTGAGTTTCTTTCCAAAGGGAAACAGAAGGAGAACTCATCTGGGTACGTCTCCCTGTTTAGTTTGAGACAGAAGTGTCTGCTTGGTTTCTTCAATGCCAAGGAGCTCCCAGACCAGAGAAATAAGTTCACAGTGGGAGACAAAGTAGCCAAGACAAGCCCACGTGTCTCTAACTGGACTTGGGAGTTGATAGCTGATGGTGGGCCAGCCAAGCAGATGTGCTGTAAACAGTTTCTATTAAAGTGTCGATTCAAGGTATCCTGGCAGGTGAAACTGTTGATCTAGAGGAACCACATAAATTGGGTGCAACCATGGAGTGAGTGCTGAGAAGACTGATTTTCTAAAGACTCAAAGATTTAACTGTTGAAAGCTTTCTCTGAAGCCCCATCCTTGGAAAGTCAGTCATCTCTGTTTGCCACACTGAGATACCTCCTGCAGTGACTGAGAAGGGAGGGCCAGGTCGCTGTTGTTTCTATCAAGGTGCCAGGAGGATGGCCAGATCGTCCACCCAGTTTGGGATGTCATAGGCACAGGATCCTGTACCTAATTGCCCTTCACGAATCATCTGTGTCAGGTTGTTTTACTGAGCATACTTTGCGTTTAAGTGCAGCAAAATCTTTCAGAGGTTTTAAGGGTCATTATAATAATTTCTCTAATGGATGAAGGGCCACAATCACAGGACTTCTGTCCAGAAGTATTGGGATGTCATGGTTCCTGGACAGGTTCTATCTGCCAGGAACTGTCACTCCTTGGTGGCCATAATTTCCAGGACCTTTCTCCCAGAAGAGCTGCCTGATAAAACAGTTAACAGAATAGGCTTTCCAGAGAGAACTGCCCATGTCCAAGTCCCACTGTGTCATTTGATAACTTCATGACCATTAGCATAGTATTAACCTTTCTGTGTCATAGTTCCCTCTCAGTGAAATGGGAATAATAAGAGCCTGACTCATTGTTCTGAGAATGAAGTGAGTTAATTCATAATTAAAAAGAGAGGATGGTGCCGGTAAATATCAAGCTCTTAACAAATCATGGCTGCTTACACAAACCCTTCTCCAGACTGTAGGCTGTCCTCCATGGCTAGAGAATCTCCCAACTCCACACTCTAAAGTCAGTGGAGTAATCCAGCTGACTTGCAATACCGCTCTTGTCCTGTAGGGGTTCCCTACTACCTATGCACAGTACTTTCCACATCAAATTCCTCAAGAGGTGTTTGGCAATAGACTAATGAAGGTTCTAAGATATACATGCATGTATGCATACAGATATGTATGAACTATTTAGTTAAACAAGCCCCTTTCTTGTGGACAGCCATCCTTGGAGTGTGTCTGAGAAATGGTTGTTTGGGACACAATGACGTTCTTCCAACTTTTCTAACCGTGGAACCCTTCCCCTATATGACGCCTATTAACCAGCTGAGGGACCCTCAGTCTACTAACCGGAACCTGGGGGCAAATTTATCCAGCTAATCTAAAAAGGTGCTTTTCAACGTGTAGCCTTCCCGTCATGAGCGTGTTAAAACGTAGCTTTCTGCAATTCACATAAGACCTACGGAATCAGGGTCCTTGGAGAAGGCGCAGGAGATGCTGCATTTTAATAAGCTCCCTGGGTGCACATTAAAATTTGAGAGCCTCTGCCTTGCAGGAAAACCTTCCCAAATTTTACACTTCTATAAATTTGAAGCTCTGAATATTGAATCCCCTCCACAGAAAGGATGCTGGATGGCTTTTCAGGAAGTCACACTTTCATGAAAATGGGCGTGGTGAGATAAATAGTAAGACTTGTGCAATTTTTATTTTGTTCTGTTAATTTTGTAAATAGAGACGTCTTCCTTGTGACTGGTGTTGTTCCAGGAGGGAGGGGGTAAGAAGGAAGACAAGCCTCAACTCCTGCCTTCAGAGTGCCTTGTCTTTAAATAGGTAACACACTGCCTAGCCCCTCACCTTCAGATCACTGTGGGGCATTGACTGTAGTCACCTTCACGGGTGGGTCCACCAGGGGACAAGGTACTTACTCTGGAAGGCAAAATGCATCAGGAAAAACTTCTCTCCTATTTGGTCTAGTCACAAATGAGCTACCAAGACATCGGCTTTCTCTGTTTTTTTGATATCCCGAGGAGGGAGGGAAAGCGCAGTGGAGGACCAGAGGAAAGAGTCCAGCAAAGAAAAAGATGAGAAATAAAGCTGAAAGGAAAGAAAACTTAATAACTAATGAGTTATGGGAAGAAAGAAAACCGACTGCTGACTCTGTTCACTTTAAGGTGAGAAATAACAGGATTAGCGTGTCAAACTGCTGAGTCCTGAAGCCTGGCCATAAACCTCCAAGCTCTTTGCCTCAGTTTTTTCCTGCACTCACTAATTAAATCCTGTCTTGAAATATATACAATAAAATAAAATAAAAGCTTTGAGTCCAGAAGACTAGACTGCACATCATCAGCCCATAAGGGGTTGGGCTTCTGACCAACGCACAGATTTATGTAGAACTACAGGAAGACCCCAAAGCACATTTAAAGCCGTGTCTAGGATCCAAATACTGTACATTTTTTCCAACAACAGAAATGACCAGAAAAAGGTCAGAAGCCCAAACCAGGGGTTCTAACCAATTTCACATCCCTTTCGTCATTTGCTTCCCCTCTCTAGCCCATAGCTTCATGGACTGTTTAATGTCTGGTGCAGAAAGCTTGCTATGTAGTTAGATGCCTCTCTCTTCTCACTCAGTTCATGAAAACACAGTGTCTGTGTTTCACTCCCGGTAGATGGTATTTTTATAACTTAATGTCTGACTCAGGCACCCGAGGCCACCATGAGTCCCTTTTCTGTATCCTTCCTCACTCTTACGCAGGGTCGGTTTGCCATAAACTAAGAATTTCACTGATGAAAACCCCAGCAGATATTCTGGCCTCGTGTTCTTCTGTTGTTTGCCTGAGCAAAATCTATCATTACTCGATATGCATATGGCATGTGTCAACTGTTTTAAAATTAGCCAATTTTCCTAAGCATAAAAAGGGATTTTTGTCATATCACATGAACCGTATATCACAAAAACAAACCAGGTTTTGTTATGGCTTTTTTTCCCCCTTTCCAAAATGCATTAAGTCTTTCTCACTCACTGCCAAATCCATTTCACTCACTGCATTTGTGAGATGCATTTAAAGAAACCAAGCAGAGGGCAAAAAAGATCTCGCACAGTGCCATCATCTGGAGAGAGATCCAGTTCATCACCAAACCAACCACGCCTAGGAGGCTGGACTGCTGGTGAATCTTCTAAGTGATCCATAAATACAGCATTCGCATGCTGCTCTGCATGGAAGCTTAAGATAGGGGGAAATCATAAAAATAAAAGTAGGATTAGGAACAGAACCGTCACAGAGTAGGCATTCTTCAAACACTAGAGATGATAGGTATTAATTCTGCAATCTTTCATGCTCTACGCAATCCTGGGCTGTGAATTTTGCTACATCCATTTTAGAGTTGTATATGCTGAGGCTTGTGAGGTAAAGGAGCTGGGCAAGAAAACATGATCATCCCCTAACAGAGGCTGCCCAAATGTATTCTCCAGTTAGTGGTACCTGAGCCTCTTTTCCCAATGATAAAGGGCTTTTCCACAAGTAAATGAAATCTCATAAAGCATCTAGTTGAGACACTACCAGCCGTGTCAGCCCTTGCACCCCAGCTCTCTTCTCCTGATGAGGGTTGTGTAGATAGGTGTTGTCTTTAAGGAGTGTGCATTGCAGAAGGCCTCTATTGAGCAATTCTGTGCAAGCGTCCATACAATGCCTTTGAAATGTTGCTAGAAGCGGCTATTATCCAGACAACCGTCTGTGAATTTTGAGGGGCTTGCTATACTTCTGGAAGGGGGAAAACATGGGTCTTTCCCTCGGCCTAAAAAAATCTGTGAATTTCTCTCTTGAAATGCTCCAGTGTTAATTGGGAGGACAGCACATTAAGTCATTATCAGTCACTAATGCTTTAGTACAAATGAGTTCATCAGGATACTGTGAGGTGTGACAGGGCCCGAGGGAAACTATCGTCTTGATGGAGGTGGTAGGGAGTTGCTAAGAAGGGCAGCCTCTGGGTAGCCAAGGGGCTCAGCAGGAGCTGAGAAGGATGCTGCCTGGTGGGCACTAAAGAGCATGACTTAGGCAGGCAGGGAAGATAGGACCTAATCAACTTAGTTCTGGACAGGTTTGTTTTCACAAGTGTAGCCAGCCTTTCCCACTCCTCTGATACCCACACACATGCACACGCACGCACATGTGCCAGGTTCTGCCTTCTGAGCTTGCCAGAAGTGTACTTCATTTAAGGCCAGCCACCTCTTCTAGATAAGAAAGAACCTTTCTTCCTTGCTTGGAGGCCAGGGGGGCTTGTAACACTGGCTTTTGCCTCTAGGGGTCTCCAGAGCCCTCCTGAGGCTTCAGGAGAATGCTGACCTTACTCAGTGATTCCTGAGTCTCAAATCCCAAAGGGCAAAGATTGCGGAAGAGGCATGGTGCTCAGGAAGCCTCTGGGGACCTATCACCCCACAGGAGCGCTGCTCATCACCTGCGCCCGTTCTTTGTCTGACAACATATTTATAGTATGCTAAGTGGCCGGGTACAGCGAAGGAGAGGCAGAAATGAGATGCCCCTGCAGTTCTTACCCACCTAGCGTTTCTATATCTCAAGGGGATTGCAAGGACTTCTCTGGCTCCTCACCCCACACCCTCGAATTAACTCAACTCCCAGGGCTACGAAGACTGAAGCTTCACGGGAATCTGTGCTCTCAGCCAGACTACCTCCGGTTCAGCACGGTGCACCCTGCACGAAGCTCCCAAGTGAGGAATGGAGCTGGATACCCTCAAACCACAACAGCCACTGGACCTTGACCCTGATGAACAGGCTGGCCCTGGGCTAGGGGACCAAGAAGGGAAGGCCAAGGCAGGAATCCATAGCATGGATCTGTGAGGATAAGAATGCCTTGTGGAAACAAAAAGATGAGGTGCAACCTCACACCTGAAGCATGCTGGTCTCCAGTAAGCAACTTTGAGGTAGGCTAATACTGTTTCCACCCCATAAAGAATCTTTAGGGGTGAGTGACTAACGTCAGCCACACTAATCCATTCCCCCCACCATTAAAATCCCAACCCTGCCAGGCATGGTGGGGGTGCCAGGCATACCTTTGATCTCAGCGCTTGGGAGAGACTTGGGAGGATCTCTTTGAGCCCACCCTGGTCTACATAACAAATTCCAGGCCGGGCTAGTCAGAGATACACACTGAGATCCCGTCTGAAAATCAACAAGCAGAAATTCCCAGTATTATTATTCTCCTGCTGGTGAGGTTTCAGATCACTGTTAAGCAACCCTTCTTACTTGATTCTTCTCAGTTTCACATTGAAAGCAGTGAGATGAACTTCCTGGGGTGGAGGGAGGAGGGTTGGAATCGGAGGAGATTGCACATGTATCGTAGTTAGTGTCTGGTACAGTTCCTGGCACACAGCAGGTGTTTATTCATAGACATTGAATTTCATGCATTTTCAATCATTGAGAATAAGAGAGAGCAGTAATTTGTCCTAGTCTCACTGAATGTCACAGATGTGTCTGAGTTGGCAAAGGTCTAACATTTTATGATCCATTTTAGTATGTCACCTATTATTTTAAACAAATGACAAGTCTTGCTTTTTGAAGGATTTCTATAGTGCACGCTTTTCCGTGTATTTCAAGGCATCTTTAAAGCTCCAAGGAGGTGCCTTGGGCAGAACTCTTGACAGAGGAAAGAATGGGATGATCCAGCTCTGGGCACCCAGACCTGCTCCAGCTAGAGCCTTGCCATCTATAGGCTGCATGTGTTAGGATTCTAGATAAAGGTTTGTTAATGAAAGTCCTCTGCTTTCCCAAAAGGTTAAAAATCGTGTGTAGTGCAGGAAACCTTTCCCCAAGCCCAAGGATACTCTTCTCTAATTTTGTTTGGAAAGCCTTGATCTTTTGAAAAAAAAAAAAAACTGATACACACCTGTGTTCAGAAATGGTGGCACTTGAAATATTCAGCCTGCTGCACTAATTGCACGGTCTGTATAAAGCTTTGCGCTAGAAACTCTGGGTCTGGGTTTCTGTTTTGGTTTGGTTTGTCTGCTTTTGTACCCCCAGTGGTCCCATTTAGGTCTTCTTCTTACCATACATCAGCCCTGGTGGCCTGCTCCTGGGAATCCCTTGCACTTATGAAACAGCAGTTCAGATATTTGAGTAGCTCCTCTTACCTTGACCACCAAGATACCCTTTCTCTAGGACACAACTCAAGACAATGATACACTGCAAAGTCTAATGTTTGAGCAAATGGCTTTTACATCTGATAGATTAAAGGTCATGTGAATTCTACCTCATCCAAGCTGGCAGGCCTTCAATGGGTTATTTAATCTCTGGGAACTTCAATTGCCTTATCAGTAAACATTTTAGACGCTTTGTCATGTGATTAGAGGAGAAATCGCCTGGAAAGCAATAGCTTGGGAGTTGGTACTTGGCAATGACTCTTGGGGAATACCTGGTTCCTTTCCCCCAGCAGAAGCTGAAGGTAGTACCAACTCTTAGTAGCTATGCCTGGGTCCAAGCTTTGCCCTCCGTGGAAGCTGGCATCTTACGAGTGCTCACATTTGGAGACACAGAAACAGTAGCGACCATTTTCTGAATGTTTATTTCGAGGCAGGGACTTTGTGGATATTTTCCATCCCTTGTCTCTGGTACTCAGGAGATGTTATCATTTCTATTTGTTAGGTGGAGATATTTGTAGCTTCATAAAGCTTATATAATCAAACTGATGGTCACATAGCTGGCCAGGAACCAAAACAGGACTGAAGCTGGTCTGACCGGTAACCCGGCGTCTCTCCTCCCCTGACATCCTTCAGAGCTTCCCACTACCTAAAGCAGAAAGCCTGGCGCAGTAATTAGAACCTGAGTCTGAATGCTAGTTCTTTCGCACTTTTCTTTCCTTGGTTTCAGTCTACAAAATAGGAATATCATACATTTCATGAGGTAAGAATAAAAATTAAGTGAGATATTACAACCAAAAAATTTTTGGACATTTTTTTTACCATTTTAAGATACATCTTAAATATTTATGAACCTGTTCAAACTAACTTGTACCTGTTCTCCATATCATTTTTTAAACTTTTAATTATAAAAATATCACAAAGGGAAAAAAAACCAAATACATAGATATATGGTATGGACATGTATGAAGATAAAAATCATGACCAAGCTGTCACTCAGAAATCTGCCTTCCCCTCTGCATGCCCCTCCTGAATCAAAATCCCACTTCTCCCTCTAGTCTAATTCACTTTACATCTCATTGAAAAAATAAGCATTTTCCCTTTTGCTCATATCTCTGGGTTGTCTCCAGCCTTTGTTGTACCTGTCACTTTACTAAGGTTCTGAGTGAAACTCGGTTCACAGGACAGAAGTAAAATCAAGTGGTTTGTCAAAGCCATGGTGTGTGCCTATGTGTGTGTGTATGTGCACACACGAGCATGCATGCACTCATGCTCATATGTCGTGTCTTTCTACCCTTGTCAAGAGCAGCAAGCTGTACACTTTATGAACTATGTCTTCACCCAAATTAACAGGAGAAAAAAATGGGCTGGTGGAGGGGAGACTGGAAGCATCTGGATATTTCACTACTCCCTAGATTACCTAGACTGAATCTGGCACTTCCAGGGTAAGGGTTGGGCCACATCAACAGGAACTCCAGTAACCCCAGTTTCCTCCTTTGATGTCGGTTCACCCCTATCCTCAACCCAAATGCATCTTTATCTATCTTTCTCAGGACAAGTCATACCTCAAATTAAATGATACCCATGTAAAAATCTTCTCAGAACACTACCCTGGTCATGCTCTCCTATAATATTCTATTTTTTTTCTCTTCCATTATCACTATCTGAAATTGTCTCATTTGTTTACTTATCTATATGGTTATTTTTTCTGAAAACCATACTAAACCTATAGACTCAGAACCTAAATTTTGTGAAATACCAGCTCCCAAACATACTAACTGTGTGACCTTGAACTAGTAGGATGTTTTCTCTTTCTCTTTTAAATTTTTTTTGTATTTTTATTTATGCATGTGTTTTTCTTTGCATATGTGTGTCACGTGTGTGCAGATGAACAAAGAGGACAGAAGAGGGTCTTAGATCTTCTGGTGCTAGAGTTACAAGCAGTTATGAGCTGCCCAACATGGGTGCTGGGAACTGAGCTCAGGCCCTCTGGAAGAGCAGCACACATTCTTAAACACAGAGTCATCTCTCCAGCCCTGGTCATCTCACTTCTCTGAAATTCCAATGGTGTGGGAGGTCCTCCTGTATATGTGTTGCTTTTATTGATTAATGAATAAAGAAGTTGCTGTGGCTTGTTATAGGGCAGAGTAGAGCTAAGTGGGAAAAGTAAACTGAATGCTGGGAGAAATAAGGTAGAGTCCATGAGAAGCCATGTAGTTACTACAGGAGACAGATGCCTCCACGGGAGCCTGCTAAAACTTTGCCAGTAGACCATGACCTCATGATGATGCACAGATTAATGGAGATGGGTTAGTTTAGGATATAAGAGCTAGCTAGAAATATGCTTCAGCTATTGACTAAACAGTACTGCAAATAATATAGTTTCTGTATAATTATTTCAGGTCTGAGGAGCTAAGAACGAACAAGCAGCCTCCGCCAACATTCCAATTTATTTTATAAGACAGAAAGGATAAACTTAGTGTAGAGGATCACTGTGATAAGTAAATGAGTTGATGCATAAAGGTCTTCAGTTCAGGGTCTGACACATAAAGGCTATAAAAGTGTTAGCCATTATCAGCAATGCCCATATGAGCCTTAGTGCCACAATTTCCCTTCAGAATGGAGGTGCCTAGAAGACAAGGCTTTGGTGACTGCTGGCCTCTGCTCAATCTATTATGCTGGAGGACGGGGTTTGCTTTCCAACAATATGCTCCTTGTATTCAATACTTCCTAAGAACTGTGTCTTAAAACCCCCATCTCAACCCCACTGTCCAAGCCTCAGTACTAAATCATTACATTGTTTGAATATAGTAAAAGAAGATTTGAGCAAGAAGTGTAGGAGTGTAGAGGAAGAGGCAATTAATTCTGTCCCAGAGTCTCAGAGAAGCCTTCACAGAGGAGACAATGTTTACAGAGTCTTGAAACTCAGTCACCAGAGTTTAGGACAGCAGAAGGAGGGCACTGCGGAGAAGAAGATGGCACTGAGAGAGAGAGAGAGAGAGAGAGAGAGAGAGAGAGAGAGAGAGAGAGAGAGAGTGCTGGGGCTCCACTGCAGGCTGCAGTGAAAAGGGTCAGATGCAGATGAGGGGGCCACAGAGACGCCAAGGACTAGCTCATGAAGGAGCTCTGTTTGTCAGGCTAAGAAATTTGGTTTTCATTCTGGTGCTCGTGGGGAGCCCAGGAGAATTGCAATGATCAGAGAGGCATAATCAAATTTAACATGTTGAAATATCACTCTGGCCGCAAGGTGGAAACAGACCTGGCTAGCCCTCTAGGCAAGAAACAGGAAGAGCAAACGTAGGACGGTCCAGCAAGAAGAGACAAGCATCTGACTTCAGAGTAGAAGGAGGAGTGACAAGAAGTACAGGGATTCCAGAAATCACTAGAAGCACACCTTTCCCAAGGTTGCTGATAGATTGGATGTGGGAAGAAAGCAGTGTGAGAGAAAATAAAGGGTCAGTGTAATTCATCTTTTCATTTTGGGGGGTTGTTGTTTGGTGGTGGTAGTGATGTGTGTGATGTTGTAGGTATATGTGTATGTGGTGTGTACATGGAAGTGTAGGGGTATGCAGGCCCATGTGTTCACATGCAAAGGCTCCAAATAAGATGTCTAATATCTTCCTTCATTGCTCCCTGCCTTGTTGCCTTGAGACAGGATCTCTCACCCAACAAGAAGCTTGTCATTTCAGACAGGCTGGCTGGTTTGTGAGGCCTCCACATCTACCTGCTTCCATTTCTCAATACTGCATTTATAGATGTAAGTAGCTATGCTGGGTTGGTTTTGAAAGTTTGTTTTTGACATGGGTGCTGGGGATTTGAACTCAGGTCCTCAAACTTGCAAAGCAAGCTTTCTTACCCAAAGAAGCATCTCCCTAGCTGTTGTTTTGTAAAGCAGAGTCTTGCTAGCCTTCGCTGGCCTGAAGATCATTGTGTAGAAAAGGTTGGCCTTGAATTTTCCTTGACCTTTTTGCCTCCCTATCCCCAGTGCCAAAATTACAGACGTGTTCCATTCAATCCAGCTCCATATTTCTATATCATGTCTCTGGAGGTCTGATTGTGCCATTTACTGAAGCAGATATCTGGGGAAAGAAATGCCTATGAGTCTAGTTTGGGGTACTCAAACCATGAGGGTATCAAGCCAGAGATCTTTAGCAGGAAAAGGGCATAATATCCGTTGAATGTCTACAATGTACTGGAGCTATATTTGGTATTCTGCCCTATTTCACATTGAGAAGAAACCCCTAAGAAGGGGACACAATTGTGTTTATAGGTGCTGAGAAAAGGCTGTGAGAGGTAGTAATGTCTCTTTCATGTGGTTCGTATTTAAGAACAGCCAGCAAGGCTGAACAAATAACATATAAAGAGAAGGAGTAGAAAATAGAGTCATAAGGGTGGTTTAAAGTTAGATCATGGAAAATATAGGAAGAAGATAATATTTCCCCTTGGGGTGTTGTGTGAACCAGGTGAAGTATAGCTTGGGAAAACATTTTCACAAATGATAGAAGGCTAAGTAGATATGACAAGTTCTAGGCATGTCCAAACCTTTTCTCAATGACTACCAATGCCAACATAATATTGATGAAGGGGTTCTAGTATTCTAATCTGTAATTAACAAATAAAATTTGATCCTTGTGTCTTCCCATTTTAGTTGATAGTTGAACAAATAATCTTTAAAACATAGCAGTGGCTCCTTCCCTACTACACTAAAATACGAAAAAATGAGAAATTCATGGGGGGAGAGGTCGTGTGGTACAGAGATAAGAGAAAAGGGGACACTGTGGAAGAGACCCTGAAGGTCACTCAGCTATTTCTACTGCCACCACTTTAGAAGAAAAAGACAAAGGCTGAGACCATGAGGCTTCTCACCAACTCGCTCTGGGCATGTGAGCTGAGAGCTGCATTGATTTGCAAAGGCTTCTGGGGGACTGAGTCACAGTAAGCTAGGTCCCTCCTCAAATAAATATAGGCCATGTAAGCTATTTGTGTTCCTTGCTTTTTAAATTTCAGAAATACATGCCCACAGGCTCCCTCTGGGCTGCTCTTGACCTCTCCCTCCATGTTCTCTTTCTTTTTATGTCTCTGGCTCCTCCTGTCTCAAGTTTTGCCCTCCCTCCTCCCCCATTAACCTGCCACTGCTCCGCAGGGCCTGGCCTGCACAGTCTAAAAAAAATGCAAGGCCTGCCAAAGAAAAATCTAGCTTTCTGGTATCTATATTAAAAACTAAAAAAGAAATGAGCAAAACTAACAGGATTTTATTTAACCCAACATATCTGAAATGTTATATCATTTTAAACTAAAGTCATTATAAAACTAGTGATATTTTTATATTGCTTTTGTTTGTACATGTGGGGTGTTTTGCTCTTTGAAACAGGGTCTCCTACATCACTTTCAGGTCTCCTACTTTCTATATGGTAGAGGATGACCTTGAACTTCTGTCCCCCCTGCTTCCACCTCCTAAGTAGTAAGGTTGAGAGGTGTGTATCACTGTGTCTGGTTTATGTGGCGCCAGGAATAAAAACCAGGGCTTTGGGCATGCTAGGCAAGCAATATTGCAATATTAACAACTAAGTCACATACCCAGTCCCTTATATGATATTTTTTTTAAAAAGTAAATCTTTATAATCCAAGATGCATTTTGCAATCCCAACATACATTTCAAGAGCTCCTGAGCTACCTGTAGAGTTCTTTGGTGGATTTTTGCCTGTAATGGGTCCTCACTTTATCCAATTCAGCAACCCAAGTGTTTTAACATTGCAAGGGAGTTTCAGAAAAATAAATGATGGGACTTGACCAGCCATTGAAGATCACAGGCTGTGGTGATGGTGTTCTACATTCCTCTGCATATCAGAGAGATAATTTGAAGAAAATCACTCCACCAGCATGTTCAGAGAAGACTAACCCACTGCAGCCTTCATAGCTGAGCCTTCTGACACTTCCCTTCCAAACACAAAAGGGTTTCCTCCAAAACTAGGAACCACATATTATGTGCCTTGGGTTCCACCTCAACCCCAAAAATTTCATTGGATGCTTCTGCAAGTAAATAAAGAAGATGCCCTACTCACAGCCTAGCTACATGGTCATTGGCACAAGGATGCTTGCTGATAGACAGACACAAGGATGACAGCAGAGTTAAGAGTAGGATCTTCAAGACAGAGAATGTCTCTTAAGATCTGATCCCTGATTGCACTCCTGGCTCAAAGTACAAAAAGAGAGTGGGCTCCTAGAGAATTTCCTCCAGACCACACAGAAGGTACGGTGTGAATTGTGGCAAACCATTCCCTTCTCATTCCCTGTGGAAGCTCTCTGTATTCTAGGAATAGAGCCATTCATGCAGTGACATGCAGCCTGCATGATGCTCTAAACCAAGAGCTGACCAAGATCGCTGGGCAGCTAGTCCTCCAACAAGACCCGTGCTGTTCTTGATCTTGTCTCGGGGAGAGAGGCCTTTTACTCCTGGAATAAGTGTGTATGTCTAGCTGGCTGGAGCCTTCTCCAGGTAGACAGCAGCAGCCCTTAGACTCTTCTTGGCATTGCTCAGGATGACACCATGCCTCTCCCCCTTCCTTGCTCTGCTGAACAATCACAGGACCTCGTGGTACAGCTGCGGGCAGTACCACTCCCCACCCTCTCCTGCTTTTTTGTGGTCTCCTCCTTTGTGACTGCTACAGCATATGTTTTATTAAAAGAGGAAGAGAAGAGGAGACAAGAGGTTATGTACATGGGCATGCTCAAGAATTTTAAGATTGGAAATCTTCTGCTCAATGCTAAATGCCTAAGGGCTTTGGCATTTTGCTGGCTCCAAGTAAACCCCAAGAGGAACATTTGGGTGGGGAAATAGGAAATGGAGGAAAATCAAAGCTCTCTCTTAAGAGATTCCGATTCTAAAATATAAGATTTTTCTCGTGTTCTCTTGAAATTTGCTTTCTCCACCATCCTTATTCAAATTTTCGGATGGGAAGTGAATGGGATCTCTGACATCGAGTAACAGTTTTCCCGTTGTGTAAGGATTAGAGCAGAGAGTGGATGGGAGGTCAGGTAATATTTTTGATGCCTAATGAGATACCCAACTTCACAGCCCTCTGGTGTGGTCTTGGGCCAACTTCTTGTAGGCTATACATGTTTAATATAATTGCCCCAGATATGTAGGACTTCCAGATTTCAAAAGGAGATGTGGCCCCAAAGAACCATGCAAACCATGACATTTCCAGCCTCTTACCTGTGCCACAGTGAGTTTCTCTACCAACTGGAACCCTTCATCCCCTCTGCCTGCCCCAAAATATTCCCCTCCAACTCTCGAAGCTCAATTTTAATTCTCCTTTCTTGGAACACTGATAGCTCTTATTATCTGTGCAGATCAATGGTCGATTAATAAGGTCAGGCTTTTGACTTCTTTTGTATTGAGCTTCTGTTTAGAGCTTACACCGTCATTTACCTCTGCCCAGATATAGGCCCGTTTTCCCAAGTAGACTACAAAATCACAGAAGACAAAGTTTTCTAAGGTTTTTGTCCCTCACTACCCAGACATACTGCCAGAGAAGGAGCCCCAGATGATACCACAGCCTCCCAGCCTTGTAAAGTATAAAGTAACCAAGTCAGAGCCCAGTCACTGAGATGAGACTATGCCTTAGAGGAATCCCATAGGGACTGAGGCTGGCAAAGGAGCAGTAAGACCCAGACCCATCCATAACTTCCCCTACTCCTGTGTGACTGAGGGAAGACATATCTCCTCCTAGGGTGCTCTGCTCTCCCCTTTCCAAATAGGATGCTAAAACCATTTAGCTCTACATCTTAGACAAATGAGACAATAAGCCGTATGAGAATTAATTAGAGGACTTCTGTAAATCCTCCCAGCTCTTTGGGAAAGGAGGCCTTTATAAAATGGATGCAAGGTCTTATTATTTAAGCAAAAGAATTGAGCCTCCAGAAATAACACCACACTGCGTTTGTTTAAACACCAGTCAGGAACCTGAACACTGAACATTCCAGTCAGCAGAAAGTGCCCACACATCTCCAGTGCCTTCAGATTACCTCTTGTTTGTGAGTGGAGAGGGATTCTGGAAAACCCTCTCAGAGGGATATATCTTAGGTGGTGCTCCCCAGGTGCTAACCTGTACCTTGGGGAAGGGGATCAGGAGGAGCTGATGACGCAGGGATGTTCTATGCCCTCTGGCTTAGCTCAGTAAACAACCTGTCAGGAGGCCAGATATGAACACTCAGAAGAGGATCCTGAGGTCCAAGAAGAGAGAATGTTTCCTGTCCTCAACACCAGGCCAGCATAAGGAGGATAGATAGGGTCTTTTTGTCCTCCCCAGATCTTCCTTCCTCGATCATCCTCGCTTCCACACTGTAGCACACACCACTCCATTCTGGGAGGAGAAAGTCAGCTCCATTTTTTGGTGAGGAGAGAGAAGTGAGAGTCAAGAATGCTTCTGCCTTCCCCATGGCTACAGCCCAGCCAGCTGTCGACCCCTTTAAAACCAGCTGCTTCCCAGCACTGAAGACTCTGGACTGACGTCTGCTCTCTTACCCCCAACACAGTATCTGTGCTCTGCATCTTTGCAAATCCTCTCCTTCCTCAGAGAAGCCAAGCATGCACCTTTCCTCAGAGTAGGTGGCAGCTATGGTGCTGGTAAGATCGGATCACAGTGGCAGCATTGCTTGGTCATGCTCTCAGTGCTACAGAGCAGCTCAGTCTAGGTGAGAAGGAAGTCCAGAGGGTCATGTCATAAACAAATAACATGCACACTACTGTGTAAAACCAAGAGGGAAAGCACCAACTCCAGCATCAGCTCAGCTGCTGCCCGATGTCATCAGACTGCCCCCCAGGGGATTTAGTAGAATTCTTTAGCTGCCTGGTTCATATTCACACTGCCCGTCTTCTGCGAGCGTGGACATGGGGTGAGGAAACGGACGGTAACAACATGTTCATGTTTAGGAAAAAAAAACTGGGGAGATATTCTTGACTCATAGCGTACATTTAATTCTTCTGATTGGCCTAGGCTAACATACCACTGTCCCTGTGGAATAAGGTCCGGATTATCTTTTATAATTGTTATTCTCTTAGCACATATGTGCCCACTCAGAGCAACCTACTCCCAGGACAGGGGAAAACACACATGTGGTTCTTGACAGAGAGGTCTTCTCGGCCGTGTTACAGTGCATCATCCAGCTGATTGTTAGTATTTGACTTTAGTCTATATACCCTGGATAAATATGTACCGTGCAGAAGGACTGCTTGGTGAAGAGAGAACTCCTCTGGGCTAGCACAGCAGTGCATAAGTTCAGCCTCCTACTGGGCAGGAACACTTCAGGCATTCAAGGCCTGGGCAGGGGCTCGGCAGGCATGCTTAGTGTTTCTGTGAGCAGCTAGCTTCCTGCATTTCCCTGCATACAGCTGTGAAAACACACACACACACACACACACACACACACACACACCACAGGCAACATTCAACTGTGTATGAACAGGGAGAGCAATCTGAGAGATGGCATCAGCAGACCCTTCCCTCCAGCACAGCAGCACCCCCCCCCCAGTGTCTCCAGGGCACTAAGAGGATCAACCCAATCCATAGGAGCTTCTGCTATAACACTCAAGAGAGTGTGTGGGGTTCACTCTTATGAATTATTTTTTGTCCCTGGTTACATACATGTACATGGAAGAAACAGACTGGCCTCTCAATCATGCCACAGGGCTTTATGAACATGTGAACACAGATGTATTGTGCAATGCAATATCAGGTCTTTAGGGTCCTCTCCAAACACGGTGAACCTCGTGCAGTTCTCTCCAGCATCACTAGGCAAGCAAAAGTCCTTGTCATTCTCTGCAATTATGGAGCCCGAATGAATTTTCCAAAGCTAATGGGAGTTGCACTAACTTTGAGGACTTAAACAAGGCAAAACCAATATAGGTCAGGCAGAGTGCCTAAGCTCTGTGACAGCCATGCGACACCAGGAGGCAAAACCAGAGTCAGCTTAAACCCAAAGTCCACTGCTAAGCTCCACCTGACAGAAACTAAGGGACGGAATGGGAATGGGAATTATTCCTTTTGCTCGCAATTGCCAGACACCAGACAAGAGGGTTGAATGAGGACTCATCAAAATTACAACGAAAGGGGATACAGAAAACCCACGGCCCGGCCCCCTGCACTGTTACCTTGAATCTTTGCAAAAGCCCTTCTTGCTGTATCAGCTGCTCCCCAAACCTCCAAGGACTGCGAGGAGACTCCTAAAAGATGCCCGATTTTTGTGCAACATCTCCAGTGGCAGCCTTCCAAAGTTTTTACTTCATGATTTCTTGTAGATCTTTCTCCTTTGGGGAAATGCGAAGCCTCCCCCCTCAGCTTGAGAGAAGGAACGGATGTCTCTTTTCAAATTCTCCTGCTCTGGGCTTTGCTGTTGCCTCCGCCGCCGCCGCCGCCGCCAACGTCGCCGCGGCGGTTAGACCACTTGCCTGCTGTCTTGCCGCGGAGCGGCGAGCATCCCAGGAACCCACAGCATCTGTGAAGTGGGATCAGCGCTAGGCTGGGTCGCACGCGGCGTGGGAGAGGTGAGGAAAGTGGGAAGGCAACTGAGGAGTCCCCTGTTTCTCGACCGAGGTGAAACCAAGATCTTGCCCCTTTTTTCCAACTCTAAAGAGACTCACCCGCCCTGTCATCCGAAATCTGTGCCTTGCACATGAGCAGAAACCGTTCCTCAGGCGTCTGGGCTCCTTCGGCTGCCTGAGGACCTGCCGGTGTCCTCGGAGCGCGCGGCAGGTGCATTTCCCAAGTCCTTCCGAATCCGCCGAGCTCAGCGGAGGAACTGCGGGATGAGCCGCGAGCCGCTGGACAGGCAGGCGGATTCCATGCTAAGGCTGCAGCTCGGCGCGTCCCCACTCTGACTCCGCGCTCCGTACCTAACCAGTGTCACCTGCAGACTCAGACACCAGATGAGTGTCTTAAGATAACAATGCTGCCCTGCCTGCCTCTCTCGTTCTTTTTTATGCATGTAGGTTAGCAGCCAATAGAACTCTGCGCCTCACTCTCTACAGACGCCCATTGGCTGAGCAGCCTGGCAGGGGGCGGGTTCTGAGGCCTACCGGCAATCTCCTTTGGCAGGCTGGGGTACCAGCTCTGTTAACCCTACCAGCTTTGCAGCAGTGACTTTTTTTCCCCTTTTCTTTCTTGCTTTCTTGTCCCCCACCCCCCACCCCCTCCGGCGAGGATAAGGAAGCATTGGATAAATTCACCGCTGCATGTAAGGTTGGAAGTGAGGGTTAAAAAGTGTCAAAAGGCTGAGGAACAGGAAGTAGACGGGGAACTAATTACATTTTCTTTAATCTTCTGAGTTACAATAATCATTTGTCCCAGCCCATTTTGTTTGCTTGCTTAACCAGAACTCTCAGAGATGGGGACCCATTTGATCCATTTTCCTTCTAAATTGAGGTTTCATTTGGTTGTTCTGTTTTTTAAGCCTCCTGAATTACTTAATTAGAAGTGAACCCCCAAGTGAGAAATAGCGCGCGCGCGCCTACACACACACACACACACACACACACACACACACACACACACACATGCACATCAAAGATACATGGGAAAGAGGGAGGCAAAAGACCGCGAGATTCTATAAGATGGCTAGGCAGAGTCTTAGAATCGCTGGACAGCTAAATTGAGACGCCTCACGCCTCCACATCAGAACTGTTGGGACAAGGCAAAAAGAACTTGAGGAATCTGGGGGAGACATTTAAAATGCCCTGAGTCGAGGGAGAGAGAGAGAGAGAGAGAGAGAGAGAGAGAGAGAGAGAGAGAGAGAGAGAATTGTTTGGCCTGTGCTGTCTTCCTCCTGTGTGTCTCCTTTCACTCCAGTGGCTGTCAGGAAAAGGGACTCGGGTTTTAAAGGAAGACTAGAGAAAGGAGAACAGGACTAGCCTTGTTTCTGTGAAGCAGGTGCTGTTGCTGAGCCTGTGTGAATCTGGGGTGGGGGTGGGGGCCTTGAGGGAGGGAGAAAGGGAGGGAAGGGAGGGAAGGGAGGGAAGGGAGGAAAGAATGAGGGATAAAAATATTAACTTTGAGTTGAAGGGTGTGAATAACATATTTTTGATATTCTAATAAACGTGTGAAACTGAAATACATTCTACTAACTGGTGAACTACACTAAATTTTGGCAAGAGCAGGGAAGAGTCATTGTTGAAGAAACAGCCACTTCAACAGAAGAGCTGGAAGTTGAAACTGGCAAGGGGATGTGGGGGGGGATTCCCATTAAGTCGTGTGGTGTGGGGCCATATAGAGGGTAGTGAGAAAGAGAGAGAAGGGTCTGGATTTAGTTTCTTTGTGTTAAGAGCCACAGTAGAGGTCATTTTGTAAAAAAAAAAAAATTAGAAAAAACGCAGAGTCCAGAGGTTTAATGTGTGCCAAAGCAGTACATATCTGGGTTAGCTAGAAAGTGTCCATTGGCTAGATGTTCCGAGTGGGTGAGGAAAGCTGAGAAATTGCATCTTGCCTGCAAACGCTCATTCCTACATTCCTGATTGCCAGTTGCTTCCTCTTCTGCATCCTAGTCAAGTTATTCTTCCTTCATGCTGCAGGTGTCTAAGCTATAAAACATGCCAGAGAACGGTGGTCCCGTGGAGTCCCCAGATCTTCAACTAGGATAAAGTATCTTACTAAAATGCTGAGAATCTAACTGCTTCTGCAATGCAGAGCTGGTTGTCCCTGAGATTCCCAGAGACAGGGGCCCACTGAGCCTGTCCCAAGTAGGAACACAATGGAGGTCAGGGTTCTTGCGAAATGTTTTGCAGAAGAGATAAAATGAATGACTGGTAGAATAGCTGTAACTCAAGTCACCGGAAAGAACAAAGTGCCAGAAACTCTGGGGGCAGGGGTGTTAGCACTGATCACTGATCGTGTAAAAATAAAGGAACTTGGCTGTGTTTTCTTCTGTGGTGTCTTAAACCACCCAATGATATTTTAATGATGAAAACACACATTAAAAACTCCACATGAGTTCATCTGAAGAATGTCTATGCATTGATGTAACCACTGTTTACATCATTTCCAACGTTACATGAAGCTAACGATTGCTTCTTCTTAGTCAGAATCTTATACCCACCCAAAGAGAAATGGTAGCCTATTGCTCATTCCCAAAAGATGGTACTTGCTCTTAAATTCTGAAAATATAAAGTATTAGTGAGTAGAGTGGTCTCTGCTTTATTTTTTTCACAAATTATTGTCCTTGATACAGGAAGCTGATGACCATCTGAGCTGGTCCCATTTTTTAATCTATTATTATTAATGAACCTGCTCAGAATATTCCCATGTTTCGCTGCTGGTACGCACACATTATCATTTCTTCTGGGTAAACGTCAAGGAATGTAAATCACTAAATTTACTTTTTACACTTACAGTGGAGACACTTATGTGGCAATGATTCAAAAGTCTACTTTCTGTCAGTTACATACATAGTGACAATGGTGAAGTATCACCATTAAATGATAACTAAATGTCTGAATTGTGAGGCACTTCACGTACATAATGTCATTTCTTTTTCATGACCACCATACAAATTATGCATTATTATTATTGTTATTATTTTTATTAGTGTTATTGTTGTTTAAATGCTACAAAGAAAAACATTGACTACAAGACACTGAATTCAGCATCTGTACTGAATATGGCTATGCATTTGTGTGTGTGTGTGTGTGTTTGTGTGTGTGGATACATGTTCAGTGAACAGAGCTAAGAGAACAGGAAGTTTTGAAATTTCTCACTTCAACACAAGGCTGGAGGCTTATCTGAGGAGTTCAGACAACCTGAGGAATGGAGGGTACTGTATATTGTGTGAACAGAAGGGCACAGGAGGAGTGAAAATGAGAAATAGGCTTTATTTTCATTGGTGTGTATATGTGTGAACACATATTTGGGGGAGATGATCAAGGAATGAGATATAGCAGAGTGAACAACAGTCTAGGGGGATAAATAGTGTAAGAAATGGAAAATTCTTTAAATTTCCAAAGTACAGAAATTTGCAGAAAAGCTACAAAGGAATGAAGGAAGAAAGAGTTTATGAATTTCTGGTAACTGGGTGCTTGGGTACAGAGCTGGCTGATAAGAAAAGCAATCAAAAAGGCATTAAAGGAGTGAAAAGAGGCCACTGACAACAGTGGACCTCAGGAGAAAAGCCAGGCTTTTACAACTAACAAAACATGGTATTTCGTAGTTTTAAATAGTATAAATACTTGCATATCTGTTGTCTATGGCATGGGATGTGAATACAGACACTTGAGCTTATTCTTTTCATAAAAAGCTAAAGACAACTTGGTTCAAATTCCCTTTCAAAGGAGAATATGAGGAAGGCAGGCCTTGAGACACATCTGTTGGGTTGCTATAGCACATTGCCTCTACATGAAAGTGAGGACTGAGACACACCCACATCTCCTCAACCCACTGAAATGTAAAGCACTGCACAGGAGTCTGGCTGCTGTGAACTACAATTTCTGTCCCCATCGCTAGGTATGAGATTGCATCCATGTGTATGGGAACTAAGGCAAAATATGTTGTCCTTTTGTTCCCATAGCCTCTATTGATAAACTCTTAAGATGAAATCGAGATGTCAACATCTAACACTCCCAACTACAACACTGTATGAAGACTCCATAGTGACTTATGAGAAGCCAACCCTACAGTGCTTCACTTGTGCTTTCTAACACAATACTTGCTCTTTTCAAAATCAGGAAAACTTAAAAAATTATAATAGGTTTCATACTATTCAAAAGTAGTCAGTTATTCTTTTGGCCCAAGCTCTGATGAATGCTCAGGAAAAGGTGGGTGCTTGGTGTTTGCCGAATGATGGCTGCCGTGTATGAAATATTGTTTTGCTTTAGCTGTACATATGTTTTTTTATAGATTGACCTCATCAAGCACTTGACTATTCTGTTGATCTTAGTTTCTTCATCTGTTGATGCATTTCTCTATGCTGGGGGAGAGGAAAAGATTTCATGGAGTCTGTACATCCTTCAGCTCTCTTTGGGGAGCAATGGAGATGGTTGGAAAGCCCACTAGCTGATATATCCTCTTGCACTAGTTCACACTGGTACGTGCTAATATGCCTTTGCACTAATTTTTGGATATGTCAAGTTTAAGCACAAGACATGCATCAATTTATGAATTCTTTTTTCTTTTTTTTTGTGACCTTCAAAACATGGTTGGTTCAACTAGACTGAACTATTCAGTTAGATCAATCTTCTAGAACGCAGGGCACATGGTTTGTCATTTAAAGGAAACACATTCGCATGCATCAGTAAGTTACACCATGCAGATTGGGGCAGCCATTGTTGCAAAGGTGGGATCCATATGAGAAGGTGATGAATTCCATTTCTAGAGCAGGAACCGAGCTAAGCACAGTCTTCGAGCCTCGGTGTTTGAATCCACACTGAACAGGTGATGTTGGAAGGGCATACTTTTGAAGTAAGTCATTGCCTATCATGTGGAAGTTCAGGCAAATATCAGAAGCCAGCATTTCCCAATTGTTGCTTATCTTATACAGTGTATACCGTACAGCATTTAGTGGCAGCTGCCTGCTTTAGTGCAAGCAGAACTTACATGAACTCTGTCTGGGTGGTGGTGCTCTTGTTTCTAAGAATACTGTGTGTGGAGGGGTATTAAACATCTGCCCTGTTTTTTTTTTTTTTTTTTTTGACAGAGCTTGGATTGATCTCCGTCACAACCTGCGATATTCTTTTATTGCTTTCCCACTGATTAGTACTGCTGAGAAACTTTAATCTCACATATCCTCTCTGCTCTATTCTATTTACTGGTTTTTAAATTAAATGCTTAATGTTTCTTTGAGCTAAGTCTGCTCCCCCTATCAATCACAGGATCACCATCATTTTTTATTGCTTGTTTTACATAACGTTTGTGACAGAAACGAAATGCATGAGTTGCAAGTGAAAGTTCTATTTTGCTTAACAGTATGGGTTACATTGACTTCTTTCTCTGTTGTTCACCTTTTTTCGATTGCTCTTTCTATATCAATATTGCGAATGCTATCTTTAAATATTCTTCACGGTTCATATTGGGTCAAAATGTATACGTGTGCATTTATTTCAACACCCTCTTAATACAACAGACAAATCCAACTAAGAAGTTGTTTTTTCGAAGAAGAAGAAGAAGAAGAAGAAGAAGAAGAAGAAGAAGAAGAAGAAGAAGAAGAAGAAGAAGAAGAAGAAGAAGAAGAAGAAGAAGGGAAGCTCACAAAACCCCAAAGACTGTATTTTTTTTTATCTAGAATAACACTCCTCGCCCCCCTTCACCTGCTTTGAAGAAGAGCCCTTTAAGGTGTGTGCCAGTGTGTGTCTTTCCCCAAGCCATTTGGGTTCTGCTGCCACAGGAGATATTTTTGCATTACAAAGACGCAGTTCTAAAAATGCAGAGCAGGTAGTTAAGAGCCTGGGGGATGGAAAAGGCAGGAGCATCATCAGCCAGCTGGGGGATGACCTGATTCCCTAGAATCCCCAGTCCTCTTCTTCTTTCCTCCCAACATCCTTCCTTTCCTTTTTCTCCCCCCCCCCCCCTTTTCCCTTCCCCAGATAAGCAGCTCCGGGAAACAAAGAGCTGGGCTCTCCAGACCTCAGCGTTGGAACCTAGGGCTCTCTGAGAAGCATCTCTTTTCGGGGACCAGGGCTCTCGAGCTCTGTGTCCCCTCCCCAACCTCCCCCGCCTCCCTTGCTTGCTCGCTGCTCCCTCCCTGCTCGCTGCCTCCCCCATCATAGCAGCGCTGGGAGGAAGGCGGCCAGGGCTCAAGATGGCTTTAGCCAGGCTCTGCGCCCTGTTCGCCTGCTGCTGGGGGCCGGCTGCGGTGCTGGCCACAGCTGCCGGCGACGCGGATCCATCCAAGGAGCTGGAGTGCAAGCTCAAGAGCATCACTGTGTCGGCGCTGCCCTTCCTGCGCGAGAACGACCTGAGCATCATGCACAGTCCCTCGGCCTCCGAACCCAAGCTCCTCTTCTCTGTGCGCAATGACTTCCCGGGAGAAATGGTCGTAGTGGACGACCTAGAGAACACGGAGCTACCCTACTTCGTGCTGGGTGAGTCCCTGGAGAGGTCTAAGAGGCCGGAGGAGGCGCTGGACCAGCGCCCCCACCCCCCACTCGGCCCGCTCCACACATCCACTTGCTGCCGCCGCCTCCCCTCCCCCACACTACCTCCCTGGATCCGCCCCACTGCTGGACCTCTCTCCACACCCACTTGCAGGCTGGCACTTTGGCTTTAGTGCACCTGATGTCTCCCCAAATCCGATAGATCCGGAGACCCGACCCCCCCCTTCTCAGCTGCCTTGCCCCAAAGGAACAGGTTGCTGGAGATGTCTCTGAAACCTTCCTCAGCCTTGAGCTGGGAGTTTTCATTCAGGAACACATCAGTACAGCGTCAGTTTCCAGTCCAACTCTCATAGGCCTCTCTCCCTGCTTACATGCCACATGCTTAGCTCTTGGCGTCACACGTTTGGGCATATATCTCCACCACTATCTCCAGGCCTTAGGAATAGGAATTCTATGGTCACCTTGCCAGCACGTGAGTGCCTCACTGCAAGGGTTGATCATCCCTCATCCAAAAGCCTCCATCTGTCACCAGGGCTTTGATAGCCTTCCTTCCAAACAAGTTTCTTATGTGGCTGGAGTTCATCTTGGGAAGTTGTACTTCCACGCCTAAATCTTAACAACCTCCTTTTTCAGGCCCCTCTACATCTCCATGATGCTTTCAGGTCTCTTGTTTAAGGAAATGGCCCAACTGTGGCCCAACTATTGCTATTGCTCTCATCTGTTCTTGAAACTTCCTTAGGTGCAGATATCCTTGCACACAGAACAGCTTCCCTGGGCAAGAGGCTTTTCTTGCCTTTGTTTGCAACTCTCTGATCCCTTTCTCCTAATTTTCTAACAGTCACCAAATCCCTTCAGATGCTGACTGAATCTTAGGTCGCTTTGACTCTACCGGTTTGTTTTCATTACCAGAATCTTGCAAAGTATCATAGGCTCATGTGACTTAGGCAACATCCTACTCCATCTGAAACTCTGTGCCTCTCCATGCTGCCCCCACCCAATTGTGCAGTCCATGTCTCCAAAATACAGTGTATGTGGTCTTACAATATGCTTCACATATAACTTTGTTCAGGAAAGGAGATAAGGATAACCATAATTCAGTCTGTAGATGCGGGGGACGGAGGGGAAAGAGAGAGAGAGAGAGAGAGAGAGAGAGAGAGAGAGAGAGAGAGAGAGAGAGAGAGAGAGAGAAACCATGTCCAGGATGCTATTACATTTACGTAACATCCTGCAAACTCAAGTTCACTTTGCATGAATATGGCTTCCCACTGGCCATGTGTAGGTTGAAGCCATAGGTGAAATTATAAGCTCTCTCCCTACCCTTCTTTCACAAAGATTCATCTTTATACCCAGAGCATTTAGGGAGTAGGTGAGGAAACCCTGGTTCCTCAACTGCAATGGGAAAGTAATTGAAAAAAATTGCCTGGTCCTATGAAAAGTTCATTTACAGTTCCTGGAGTGCAACTCAGTTAATCCCATTGAAGCCAACCTACACACTTGAATGGGTTATTTTATTTTATTTTTTGCAGGAAAAATACCAATAACATAATAAAGACTGGGGGCTGGCTAGAAACAGAAACAGCGTGAATATGCTACTTGTTACAGCATTCAATTTGTTGAGTTTAGTGGATGTGAAGTTCGTGTTGAAGTCATGCTGATGGGCAAATACAATCTGTTTGTGATGCTTTGTAAAAGTGAATGTGGACAATTATATGTTTCTAAAGGGGTTGTTTGGGGTTCTGCATGCAGTATTTACTGTGCATAAAGTTGGACATATGTGGATGAAAAGGAAAGGCTGGGCTAGGAGGTGCTCAGAACTCCACTTCTCTTTTTGAAAAATCCCAAACCCGGGGCTGTGTCCTGTGATATTCCTACATGAGCCCGATGTCCAAAACTCAGATGGTCAAGAATGAGTTTTCTGCGCCTTGGTACTGTAGCTGCCCACTGCAGCACCCTGTTGGGGTTGCTATGGTAACCTACTGCACTAAGGCACAGGCACTTTCACTTCAGAACCAGAAAGTGCAGGATTATTCTCCAACCTCTCAGTCACCCAAATAGGCTCAGAGCCAGTGATTTGCTGGTGTCTGCCCCCTTTGGCCTGTGATTCCCAAAGGAATGGCATGTAAGAGAGAAGAATGAGAGGAGTTCAGATTCATGGAGGACGGACTGAAGAACACGTACATGTTCTTAAGGCTATCTTTTGTGGTCCCGAGTGCTACAACTGAAGACTTACCGTGAGGGGTGTAATAATTTGTGGTAGGTCTCTTCTACATCTCAGGAAGCAACTATCCACCAGCCAGTAGTTCTGAGAATTCACGAAGTTCCTACTTCTTTGCTCTTTTTGCTACTATCAGGACCCAGAAGCTGACTAAAACATGCCTGGCCCAGGTGCTCTCTAGTTAACAGGAACATAGACGCTTGTGTGTTTGGATAGATGTCGAGAAACAGGAATGCTGAGATGTGTCTGAGAGATGAGCAGGCTTCGTGGAGGACGGACTTAGCAACACCTTGGCCAAAATCAGGTCCCGTCACTCGCAGAAAAAAAAATGAGAATAAATAACAAAAACAAATGTTGGCTTTTTTTCCCTCTGAGGATCAAGTCAGACTTTTCTTATTCCAAATAAGAATCTTCCAAAAGTGATCTTGCTGCCAGCTTTTCAGGCCCCTTATCCTTTCAAATCAGCTGTAGTTTTCAGGATTCGTTTAAGATTTTGTACATGCCTCCTTCCTGGAGGGCTCTTTGTCCCCTGCTCACAGCTATCCAGTCATGTGATTGTTACACTCATGTTACCTTTTTGTGAAGCTGTCCCTAGCACCTCCACAGACCACTGAAGCTGGAACACTTTTGTATCTCTTTGCAAAGACTAGAAATATATACATATACATACATACATACATATATATATACATGGATGGAATAAAAGGAAAAAATATATTTGATTGACTAGGCTTTGTCTAGGATAACTGAAAGTTCACGTGGAAAGGTTAAGATGATAGTGGTGACTATGAATACATGGATATAGGAATGGCCTGGCTGTGAATGGAGATTAGCTTGGCTAGAGTGGAGCCTCGATATGGGAATGCTGGGAAACGCATGTGGTTCTGGAGAGTAGGCATGGCTTTGCACAGGTCAGGCAGGGAGGGTTGACCTGACGCAGAAAGCAGTGATGCGCGGCTCCAGAGACTATCTCAGCTGTCAGCCTGTCCATTTTACTTGTAATATCGTTTCTTGTGGTAGGGTCGAAGGAATCCTTGTCTCCTGTTCTCTGAGGTGGGAGTTGCAGACTACGGTACAAGGGTAAGATGGCACTTTAAGTTATATCTGCTTCAGCTATCCAAAGCTTTGGATTGGAATATTTAAATTCAGCTCCTGTCATCTCTAGCTTTCCTGCCTTCCCGCAAATATGAATTTTATTGTGAATGATTGTCTTCCCTATGGTACTTGTCAGGCAACTCCAAGCCAGATAATCTACACCTCTGCTTTCAGGTGTGTAGTGAAGGTTTTCTAAAGTATTGCAAAACAACCGTAATTTCTAACTAAAAATATTTCGGCATATAAGCCGTAGTATCCTCTTGGGAGAATTCAAAGGTTTACTAAATTAATATCTCAACTGAAAATCCTTGTCTCGTCTTTCATAACAGAAGATATTGCTGCTTTGGGAGCACATTTGATCTTGGGACGGGGCTAATGTGAGGAGGGACGTCCAGCTTTGCTGCGCTGTGCATAGATGTGTTTCTTACTCCCGAGGACATCTGAGGAGGATGTTTCTCTTCTCCAAACCCAACTCTTGAGCCTTTGCATGTACAGACCTTAGTGATAGAGCTAGTCCGTATGCTTTGGTGTTTTGCATCAGCTGTTGTGGATTTCATAGAAGAAAGTTTTGCTAAGGATAAATCAGTTAGCCTGTAGAGGTGTAGTAAGGCCCCACATACAAGATGCTGTCAAAAGTGTCTGGAGCAGTCCAGTGTGGTGGTTAAAAGAACCGGCTATGAAGGCAGGCCTGGTGTCAGCCTCCGACTTGCCACCCTTTCCAACAATAGAGAAGAGTGAAGATCATTGGAGACAAAAAGATTGCTCAGGGCCCCATTGTTAATCATGGATTGATCTGTCACTTAAACTTAGGACAGGTAATATGACATTCAGGCTTTTATCTATGCCTTCTGCTCTATGCTTTGATTTTTTTTTTTTCAAAAATCTACCCTTTTACACAGTTAGATAAAGGATTTCTGGCAATGAATAGGATAGAGAAAACACACTCACCTGCTTTGTACGGAGAAATCTTTTGTGTGTAAATGTCTTTTACGCAGCTTTATCTATCCAGCGGATCCTTACACAAGCCTTGATGCAGAAGGCGAACTCCATCAAGAAGCACCCAAGTTTTATTTAGCTATGAAGAGTTTGGTCGTCCTTATTTACAATCCCTTTACTACTTGGCGGTATTTTATGGCATCCAGAGGCATGATGAACCTGCTGGGCGAGGATGATGATAATATGTTTAATACTCTAAGAAGTGCCCCCTGAAAATGCAAATTAAGAATACGATGAAGGGGGGAGGGTGAGGCCATGCAGAAACTCTGTGTGTGTGTGTGGCTCTGGTTGGAAGCTTCTGATCTTTGTTATATGATCTTGTGCTTAAAATCCACTATCAGAGTCCAGTGAGCTATTTCATAGTGAGCAACTAGCTTCATATACAACATTGGACAGCATTTCCTCCTTATATGTATGTGGGCTTCGGATTAGCGGGAAGCAATTGAAATACTTCAGTGTCCCCAACTTCTTTTCACAGCTCTCTCCATCTTCCACTGAAAGCAGAGCTTTAAAATGTATTTCCTGTATGTCTCTTGCTCTTCTGTACAGTGCACTTTAGGTTAACAATGAGCAAATTTATAGAGCGGCGACCTCATCTGAGACACGGTGGCATGAATGAGGGCAATCTGAAGCTGGGATTTTCAGCACTTAAACAACACACACTTGCAGAACGTGCTAATTTATAGTATTGAGAGGGTTATTATTTACTGTTTCTCCACAGAAATGTAGATTTTTACATCAAAGGGGTTTTGAATGCAGGAATGATGAATTATACGATGCTTCAAGTGTTCTTCAAGATGTGCTGATACAGCTTAAATTCAAGACACTGGTGCTCATGAAAGAAAAATAAATACCAGCCTAATTTTTTTTATTCCTCTTTGGAAGGAAGATTGAGTTCTTGTTTTATAAAGCAAAGTCATACACATACATATGAATGTGCACACACACATATTCCCTCCTTGCTTCCTCCCTCTGTTGCTTTTTTTCTTTTATTTCCCCCTCTCCTAGCTTTAAATATAATTGGACTTAAATGTCTAGGAGTTTCTCAGAGAAATGCCAGTTTATGAGGACAGAAATTTCAGTGAAGACATGTCAAATTTTAATTTCTTCACTTTTATACCCTGTCCGGATAGATGCCTACAGACTGTAGAGAGGCTCTATTTTAATCGAGCTAATCACCCAGGACAAGTTAGTCTATGACAGTTTCTAATGCGTTACAACGACATCTATCACCATATTACTTTTATTACAAATATGATAAACCTTAAAACCTTTATAAGAAAATCAAAATATCTGCTTGGACACTCATGTGGATTCTTTTCAACGAACAAAATTCAGAAAAAATTAAATTATTACAGATGGAAATCTAAACTAATGCTCTATCTCTTATACAAGCAGAGTTGAAAATGTGCCCACCTGAAGTCCAAGCCATTTCACAGCTAGCTATGTAGCACACAGCACAGAAAGTCTTCGGTTCATACATAGGAATACTTGTAACAATGCTGCTGGTAACAGAAAAATCCGGACACACCATTAGACGAAAACTGGAAGTAAATATAGCAATACCTCCACCTAGTATGATATGATCCAGTCATTCTGTGTGAGGACAGGTAAAGATGTGGTCAAATGTTCATGCAAAGAAAACACACAAAAAACAAAAGAAGAATGGAGTCTCCTCTAATATGAAAGATTTTAATGAGAAGGGGAAGACAAAAAGGGGAGTTTGAAGATGATGGCAGGACTTGATTGGGGGTTTTGTTTTGTTGTTTAGTTTTGAAAAACATGCTTCAGTATTTAGAACAATTTTACATGTATGAACATGCACGCCCTCCTCCTGTTAACCTTTACATTAGTATGTTTTTTTTTTTTTTTTGGCACAGTTGAAGGACCAGCTTTTGCCTTTCAGAATCCCATCCACAACACTACACTGCATTTAGTTGTCCTGTTTGCTCAGACTTCTCTTACCAATGGTGATAAGATTTGTTCATAATGACCTTGACAGTTTGAAGAATATTGCTCAGATATTTGTAGAATGCTCTTCCATTGGTATTGGCCTGGTTTTGCCCCAGTACTTAGAAGAGATGTAGGATTTGAGGATGAAGGTCTATCTTGTCATTTCTACCATACAATATCAACATGACTGCGCACAGGTACTAATGATCTTGACGAGCTAGTGAGATTGTGTTGTGAGGTCTCCTCTGTAGAGATTCACTCTTCTTCCCATTCTATACTCTACTCCAGCAGAACACATTGCTCACAGACCACACTGTGCTACCTGTGGTCCACTTGTTGTTTAGGCTTAGTATATAATTAGTATAAATTATTTAGAATCATTCTATATAAGAGAATAGTATTTTCTGTTTATTTTTTTCAATTATTCATTCATAACAAATGTACTCATAAATATTTATTTTATACTTGGGGTTTTAATTCAATACTATTGTATTGATTTTATTGTTCCAATTGCTTGTTCTAGCTTTACCTAAAAGGGAATTATTTCAGTAGGCTTCTGTGTATCTCACATACTCCTGTTAGTGTGGAGTTTTGTTTTGAAGACTTTCTTACTTTTAGCCTATGTAAGTTCTTCTAGGTTTATTTATTCAGCCTATTCCACACCCCTACCTGACATAGTTCTGTTTCTAAGAAGCCCTGATTCTTTGTTTGAAAATGGTATTAGAAACCAAGGTTTAGGCACCAGGAATTATTTTATGCACTGCACAGGTATCGTTGTTTCTACTCTGTCAGTTGCTAGAACAAAGGAACAAAATGTGTGTGCTGACTCATACACACATGTATTCACAGTGTTTCTGCATCTCTAGGTATATTAAACTAAGCATCAGTTGATGCTGATGACTCTAACTCCATTCCACACTCTATATTAATAATGACCTCACAAATTGTTCTCCACTTCCCCTTCTGATTATCTCACTTCAACAACGAGAAACCTGGCTTTCATCATCTGCCATCCAGTTATTTAAAATTTCCATTCCAGTGTGAAGCTTATAGAGGTTACCAGAACTTGCCTATCTTCACCCCTATGGGAAACGACTTCAGCAGCTGGAGCACAGTTTTAGGCATGGATTTTTTTTTTTTTTTTTTTTTTTTTTTTTTTTTTTTGCTTTAGTCTTAAACACTACCTATATCCAAATTTGCTTGGATCAGCACTTACCCCTCACTGCCTTCGGTGAGACTGTTCATATATCTATCTTTGTTAGAGCTAGTATCTTTGCCACATTCTTCAGCCTATCTTAGGGTCCTCAAACCTCCTAAATGATTTTTTTATTTTAATTTTATGGCATTTGAGTTGGCTCTTTGCACTTTAAAGTTACATGCCTTGATAGACGCAAATGTAAATGCTCTTATGTGATGATATATCCGTGATTATGGGATTATACAGAATAATTTGATTAGCTTACAAAATACCTCAGCCTTTTTTCTTCCCATTGTTACTTCCTTACCACCAGACTCTGGCCGGAACAGACTGGCTTTTCAGTTTAATCCAGGTGTATTTGTCTTCAGTGTCTTTCTTTGTCTCATAATTTTTTTTGCATGTTCAGGAAGTTATCTTGACTCCTAGAGGTGTTGATATATTTGACACACACATTTATTATCCTGGCAGGATTCTTGCCCTGATCCTGTGTACTTACAACAGACAACAGGACAAACAGTGATTCAGGAACTACGAACTACTATTGCCTCCCAGTTTTGTCAAATAATTTTTTTTTTACAGTACCCATTCCCTTGTTGTCTGCCAATAGCATCCTTGTAGATTTGTACAAAAGTGGCCAAAGGAACATGTCATATTTGTTAGACAGCTTAGTGAACATATATTGATCATCTTCTTTAAAAAAATGTCTTCAGCTGGGCAATGATGGCACACACCTTTAATACCAGCACTTGGGAGGCAGAAGCAAGAGGATTTCCATGAGTTTCAGGGCAGCCTGGTGTACAAGAGCTAGTTCCAGGACAGCTAGGACTGTTACACAGAGAAACCCTGCCTCAAACAACAACAAAATGCCTTTGTTTTGTCAAGAGTGGTTCTGACTGAAGGCTGCATACAAGGTTTTGTGTATTTACTTTCTTTTTGATTATTCATGTCTATTTATTGTGACCTCAATGCATAGGTTTATGTTAACAATATTCTCCAACTTATAGCTTAGTTTTATCTCAAGTCTATGTAAGCAACTCTCCTTCTAGGGGTTTATGAATTTATCTGGGCATTCATTTCACTTCATTTTTGTTTCTAATTCCTAGTAACTCTCTCCCATAAAAATATCTATTGTGTGTGTGTGTGTGCATACCTGTGTGCAGAAGCTCAGGTGCTCCATGCAATATCATACTTGCGGGGGTCAGAGGACAGCTTATGGGAATCATTTCTTTTTTACCACCTTGTGGGATCAAGGGGTTGGATTCAGCTTCTCAGACCTGTTTGCAAGTACCTCTACCTGCCAAGCCACTTAGCTGTTCCATAACTATCTATACAGTTTTATTTATTTATTTATTTATTTATTTATTTATTTACTTACTTACTTACTTATTCATAGAATGAGACCCATGTAGCTTGGAATGGTCTTGAATTTTTTATTTTTAAAATTAAATACACATTTAGTATAATAATCTTAATGCCAAAACATATTTGCTTGACTCTGGAAAACATACGGTATTTCTTATGTGTCTGATGTAAATTAAGCTTTGGCTTCAGGAGCAGAAAGCACACACAAGCAATAGAGTTGGGGTAACAACTATCCCACAGCTCATTCTCCAGCAGTGCCTAAGAGGGGGTGAGCAACACCATTGATGCTATAGTGAGACACAGACACACAGGTCCATACAGGTGTTCCTTCTCAGTGACTAAGGTCACAACTCACTGTCTGTGCATTTCTCTCATCTTCCACATGTCTTAATATTTCAATTAAAGTGCATGTCACTTCATTGGGGTGTTCTTATTATTATACACTTCTTGCAATAGGAAGATGAAATGGAAGGAAGCAAAATCCCCCGAAATCACAGAGCTAGTAAGATGTGCAGGAAGAATTAGACCCACACCCACAGATCTTCACCCGATACCTGCATTTGAAAATGGTTGACCCCTAGCTTCACCAACAGACAGCACGCAGGTGCTTCCTGAGTTGTTGTCTGTGTAGGATTTGTATGTCATCTGTAGAGAGTGACCTATTGTCACAAGATTATAAGAAGAGTGAAATCAGCTAACAGAGAAGAGCACTTTGTCCAGACCTGAGTCACTGACAGTAGATCAGCATTAGTTCTCATATCCATTTCATCTCCCTGAATGACGTTATGGTTATAGAGTTCAGGGTTGGTGTATGAACATAGAGACCAAGTAACCAGATTAACAGTGTCTGGTATCAGTTAAGCACTGACTGTATCAAGGCTCTGTGCTAGGTCTTGAACTTCTTATATGCCTGCATCTACCTCATATGTTCTTGCACTGTGGGTGTGCTTGACCATTCCCCCTTTTTATGTCCTCAGAAATATATTTATTAAGATTCAGCTGTGCTGTATGATTATAGACCATTTCTGTCTAACAGTGTCTTCAGAAATAATGCTATTGTTTTATATATGCCTTATCCAGTTTGGTGAATCCTCATAGCATGCACCTCTTGAGAACTTCAAATATGGGTGTAGCACAACAGAGTGACTAAATTTTAATTTTTAACATTTAATTTGATAACTCTCAAATAAGTTCCTACATATACAACTTATCATATCTAGCAATGCATATACAGAACACTGGTACCATCGTTCAAAGGATTACAGATGCTGTAGAACACTCCGTTGTGGATACTGGCCACATTTTACCATCGTCTTAGATGGCCGACACCCAGGTTGCCTTCTGCTGCCCACCGCTGGACACAGTGTTGCAATTATCACCTTTGTGCCTATTTCCTGAAATATTTTTGAAGAAATTTTTATGTACCTTAACATGAGGAGAATTTCTGGTTCATAAAGATAAGTATTTCACAAGTTTGCGCTTGAGTGGTTTATACCAGTTTGCACTCTCCTCAGCAATATGTGAAGGTTTCTATATCCCCCATATCTGTTCTATATCTGTTATCATTACACAGGTCTGTAATAATTGTCACTCCGCTAGACTGGCATTCCATTGCTAATCAGTTTGTATGTTATTAATATTCAGATGCTTGGTAGAATATTGCTTTGTCTATAATATGAATTGTAAATATTTTACATGACTTTGTGTATTTTGCCTTTGATTGTATTTGTTTTGTTTGTTTGTTTTTGTGGGGGGGTCTCATATAGCCTAGGCTGGCCTTTGTCTTCCAGGTTTTGGATTGATAAACTTCATCACCGTTGCAGACCTTATCTCTTCATTTTGTTTCTGGGTTTTCAGAAAGATTTTAAAGTTATAAAATTAAATCCATTAATTATTTCTTTTGGATTCTATTCTTTTTCCATGTCCTAGCTGGGAACGTTTTGTGCATGTTAAGATTATAAAAGGATTCCTAAGTTTTCCTTTAATACATAATGGTTATACCTTAAATTTAAATATTTGATAGATAATGAGCTATGACATATAACCTTGTCCAGATGTGCTATGTGAAGTAATACGTTAGCTGTCCCTATAGTTACTCAGATGTCTGTACCAGTCATTAAACAGCGACAGGTTTCCTTCTGGTTTGAGATGTCACCTTTACTATATACTCATTTGATAATTAGGTTAAATTGAATAAAAATTAGCATATTGCAGAAGAGTTGATTGCTTTTTTACTTCATAAAGAGTGTTTTTAAAATTAATTTTTTGATATTTATAGAGCTAATGATAGGATTTTTCTCTTTGGATTTTTTGGAGAAGTGAATTATATACATAGATTTCCTCATTTTGAACTGCTCTTGCATTTCTAAAACAGTCTTCACCTGGTAATAATTAATTGTTCCTTGAATGTGAAATTGGATTTTGTTTGATAATGTTTCATGGAGAGTACATCACATCACTAATTCTAAGTGAGGCTATTCTTAGGTTTTCTGACTGTGTAGCCTTTGTCAGAATTTAGTAACAATTTTACATTTGCTCCATAAAAGTAATTGCTTCTTTTTTCAAGAACAATTTAAACTGCATTGAAATGATCTATGGTGCCTAAATCACTGTCTGGTGATAGGATGATTATAATGACCAAACTGTGAATTAGTGACTTTGTTGGTGAGATAATGAACATGTAAGTAAGAGGGCTAAGTCAAAGGATGCTGGGATATATGAATGGGTCATTGAACTTCCTGGTTTGGATGAGAAATTATTAGCTATAGCTTAAGAAGCAAATAGTAGAAAGGATAAATTCAGAAGTAGGTCAAAGGGTGTAAATGAATACATACTCTGGTGCCCATGTTTAAAGTGACAACACATAGTTGAAGGGACAGGAGATTAAGCAGGTACACCCAAGAAGAACCTAGTGAAATTTGTTTTTTATGCTTCTAGACTGTAGGTAAGATTGGCATATTGTCTAGCTTCCTTGAGACTCTATTTTCACTGTCATCTGTATTCACTGTAATCTTCTGGCACACTGAAAGTCTGTACACTGTCTGGCTGTGGTCCTGACTGTGGCTTTGGATTTCCCTGCTTTCCCCTGAGAGCTGTTTTTTCTCTACATATAAGTTCCATTTGATTCATTCTTTAACCCATTTATTTTCTCTTCCTCTCTTTTCTGTGTCACCCCTTTCCCCTTGAGTTTCCTGGGTGACTAATATGGTGAACCTTAATTTCTAAATTGGTCTAGGAAATTAATAAAGCACGCATGAGTGTCTGTGTGTTTTCAGAGCTTACAGGATGACGGATATTGAGGCCTATGACCTAATCAATGGCTTGTTTCTTTGATGGGTTCAGAATTTAAGTGGACTATTGTGAGATGATGGAACTGTTAAAGGTGAGGTCTAGTTGCAAGAAGTACATTGGTGGGCTATGCCTTTGAAGGCTGCATTTTATTCATTAATTCTTATTATTATGTATTTCTCTTTGGTTCCTGGCTTACATGAGATGAACAGCTTTTGTCCACCATATTTTCTTCCATATGTCTCTGCCTTGCCATGGTCCTAAAGCAATGGAGTGAACTATGTACTTAAACCACTGGAATTGTGACTGAATAAGTCCTTTTTCCACTTGCGTCTCTCATATATTTGTCATGGGACCAGCACAGTGACTTTTTTTTTTTATCCTAGCACCAACCTGAAATATAATCTGATGGAATGTATTGCCAAAGAACAGGGCATGTCTCCTCTGTACACTTCTCAGGTGTATCATGGGATGGATGGTTACTTCCTTTGCCACTCCATTGCATCTTTCTTAGCATACATTCTCAGCATCAGGACCATGCATGGGCTCCAGAGTTCATGGAATGTAAAGTGAATATGCAAACATAAATTCTAAACATAGAGTTACTTCTTAAGTGAGATTTTTTAAACGGGCCCGATAGTCTAGCTTTCTTAAAAAAAAAATGAGGCTGTGTAAAAAATAACTTAGAGGAGAAAAGATTACAGACCCTCAGGTAACAGTTCTAGGGTCAGTGTTTAAGTTTGGTAGGATTTTCTACTTTTATCAATTGCTCAGAATCCTAAGACCCCTCCATCCTCTTCCTTTGCTCTCCTGCAGTCCAGAATCCTCTTCTACGGCAAGGCAGTTCAAGAGGGTGAATGAATTTGCTGGAAGGGGAGGGCAGGTGTTTTCAGGATAACACTTCTGAAGGAAGTGAGGAAATGTTGCACACATCCTTTCTACCTCCATAGCATACCTGGAAATGCAATGTTAGCTAGTAACTACATACTACACTTAATTCAACAAAACGAAGGAAGGAGATGATGTGGGGGATGGAAAGGGGATATATTTTTTTGTAAACACTGCACATAAGGACACCTCCAAAACAAAGAAGCAACCTTTAGCACACATGCAATTCTGCTATCCTTACAAAAACACTCTTATTTTGGGGAGTTCACCCCTTCGGTTCTGTCACGTTCTGTCTCCCTTGTGGCCTCACTCATCAGCATCCACTACTCACCAGAGTTTGACACTGGTCCTAGTTTCTCTTGCAGTCTGTCTCTTGTCTTTATACAAGCTGTATTGCTGTGCTGACCCAGCTTAACAAATGGTTCCTGAAAGGACAAGGTGGTAAATATTTTCAATCTTAGGCTACTTTGTCTCTACCACCACTCAATAGATCCTCATAGTGGAAGGGTATCCATAGATACCAGGTATATATAAAAGGTAAATGAATGACTGTGGCTATGTTCCAATAAAATTGTATTTTGAAAAACCAACAAAAGCACCACACATTATAGCTGTCCAGCCTTTTATGTAGACGGTACATCTAATGTCCCACTTACTATTCTCTGATGCCCCATCTGGCACAGTTCCACATTCAGATTCACACTCTGTAGACTGGTCCCACTCTTTTGATCCATATGTGTGTCTAGCTCTGATACCGTGCTGTGTGTCACAATTCCTGTTCCAGCCTTTCTTCTGCTCTCCTTCCACTCTGCCCCTCGTTTGGTTCTTGGAAATCCAACAGTTCATTGACTACCTTATATTTCCCATGTGCATTTGAATGCTCTGACACCATCATTTCCTAGTAAACAGTTTATCACTATATTCAGTTGTCTTGTTTGTGTTACTATACAGCATCTGGTGCTCACATGAGCATATGAGAATCATCTCCCAAAATCTATGGGCATTTCTTCCAAGTCCAGTGCCAATGCTAGGTTTTGTATATGATTGTTCTTATTTGATATGTGGATTCGAGGCACTATAATATGACTTCTGATCTCAGTTTGTTTCTAAAAGTTGCTTGTTAATAGTTTATTGACCTTGATGAACTTTCTCTCGCATTTCCCTAAGTGACTATTTCAGATTTTTGGTAAAATCATTAAGCTCACAGCTTAGTTACTGTGTTTTTACACTTGCTAAGATCTTGTTTAATACTGCACCTAAAGTTTTACTAGGCACAAATGACCTTTGATTTCTCTGTAACTCCAACCTCTAAATGTATAAATTCTTTCATTATTTCTTCCCCAATTTCTAATGCTTTCTGAGCAGATATTGAGTCCCAGATGTGATGCTTGACTCTGACAATATAATTAGAAATAAAGGAGACATAACCCCGTCACAAAAGCAAGAATTTCATCTCTCTAGGGCCTCACTGCTTTTGCCATTCCTTTTTTTCTAGATTTCCACTCTTTCCCCTCAGTCCCTCCTTTCTCTTATAAATATCCTCAGGTCTCTTTATCCACCCACCTGTGTGTACTCCTGGCCAGCATCGGTCTCCTAATGCCAACTCCAACACACTTCTACCCTCATCCTAATAGCCCTTCACACTGTTGCTCTTCCTTGACGTGACAGGTATGTGTTTAATTGTTCATTGATAATAAGATAATTGCAACAGCTTCAGGCATCACATCAGGTGGGACAATATTCAGAGGAAGAGTCAAGATTGATTTTGGTTCTTCTTTTGAAAGAAAGAGGCTGCATTTTCCCAGTAGACTGTGGAAGCCACTCCTTGCTACTTTTTGGTCTAGTAAATAGAACAGAACTGTGCCTGAGCATCCTTTAGATCAGTTTCTCTTCAGAATGGTGCAGTAGCTAGTCATCTCTGAAATAAATCAGGATCCATTCTGGAGCGGAAGTGTCACACTCTCAGGTGGAGTGACTATCTCAAGGTCACTCCAACTCTCTATCATTTGTGTCTTAACCTTGAATTGCTTCCATTCTTCTCTCTCTCTCTCTCTCTCTCTCTCTCTCTCTCTCTCTCTCTCTCTCTCTCTCCTCTCTCTTTGTGGGGGTGGGGTGAGGAGGAGGTGGGTACACATATGTTTGTGATGTATGAGTGCACATGTATAGTGTATTTCTGTATCTTAGTTGCGACCTCTTTCTCAAAACTTTCTGAGGCTCCTTGCTCTTCATGGCACTCCATGTCCACCTCTTTAGGAATGTTCTGTTTCTAAAATTGCTGTCCTCTTCATCTGACCACTCCATGAAGCGTCAGGCTCCTTAAAGGAAGATAGTTTCTTAGCCGAGCACAGTGGTTCCTAAGTATGGTACCAGTGCTACTCAGGGCTTGATAAACAGTTCCAGGCCTTCCCTGACTTTACAGTGAGATGTTTTCTAAACAAACACCCAGGCAAACGCATTCTTAATGATCTCCGCGCCCAGCTTCCAGCATGGTGCTCATGTGACCTGAAGTAGGTCAGCGCATCTGATCCTGGTTCCACTGATTGTCACCAGGCTAAGTCCAGAGAGGCTTCATGTCTAGTTCACAGAGTCTCAAAGGAATATGCCAGCCTCCCGGAGCTCTGGATGACTCTTTCCAGAAGCTCTCTGAAGTGAAATTGTTTCATCATAGTGTTAAGATTATCACTGTGTTTTTTTTTTTTTTTTTTTTTGTTGTTGTTTTTCTGGGTTGATATTTACATTGATTGATGTGGTTGGAACCCCGGGGAAAGCTGCAGACACCTTAGCAGGAGGAAGAACAATCGCATCAGCTGTTGTCGTAGGCGTTGTGTTTATCACTGTACTCACCGTATAGATCCGGTACTTACTTAGTGATGACCGAAATGAAGCAGCATAAACAATTCGTTTGTTAAACATCGACCCTTGTGTGCATGGCCTCCGCTAGTCTTAAAATGGAAACTGCATATTTGCTACAATCTGCAGTGTGTTTCTGAGTCACGATCTAAGCTATCTGCCTTGGTCTCGTCACAGGTTTTTTCTGAAGGAAAAGTAGACAGGCAAATTGTAGCTTTTCAAATGTATTTACCAAAGTTTTCCTTAAAAATGGATAAAAGGGGGCTTGGTTAAATAACAAACACTAGTAGTTTGATTACCACTGCTCAGATTCAGGCTTTCAAGTGAACCATTAGGGTATTATAAACATGTGTGAAGGCCACAGTGACATCACAGGTTCCCTACACTGAAAGCCTTTCCTGATGGAACCAGAAATATTACAGTGAGAATTATTGAAGCTTTGGCATGAAACAGGCTGACATTCAGAAAATCTATATAATAAGTATATTCTGCTATTTTCCAAGGATTGCTTTGAAAGCATGCATGAATAAAGAAAGTAGGTTCAGATTTCAACATTGACGGTGGATTTTACATCAAGTGTGTACAGAAAGTTCAACTTCTGTTCTCAGCTCCCACACAGCCCCTCACCACAAACAAATTACTTTTTTAGCTTTGAAGTAGTTATCAAGGAAAAATAACCACAATCATTTATGATTTCACATCTGTTTTAAGCAGGATTATCTTTATAAAATGCAACCAAAATAACTTGGTGCTGTGTTTAGTACAGGAGCCGAGATGAGAATCCAACTGACTTCTACTAGACACCATTTAATGAATTTTTAAAAATGTATTTATATGTCTGTGTGTATGAGCACATGCATGTGGTTGCCTGTGGAGAGCAGAAGAGGGTATCAGATTCTCAGAACTGTTGCAAGTGATTGTGAGCTGTCTGGTGTGGGTGCTGGAAACTGAACTCTAGAATCAAGAGCATCAAGAGTTATCTCTCCAGCTCCTAAGGCTTAAAAGCTTTGCAAAAATATGTTAGAAACTGCTATTTCAACCAAGCTTTGCTTTATAAATGTAATGATCATTTGTAGAATCCATGGGTAATGTTGGCATGTAGCAGGGTTGCTATTATTTTTTAATGGAGCAGTGGATTTTTTTTAACATATCATAGTTATGTCTTCACATATGGTACAGCTTGGTAGACACAGCCCACATGAGCAGACACTCCTGGTGGGCCCTGTGAGATTAGGACTAGAAAGGGTTGTAGAGACCAAGACTGTGAGAACTCCTGACCTGGTACACAATGTCTTTCATGAGAATGCTACAGCTCTTGGCTGACATATACTGTATGTGTTAGTATTTCCCAGCCTCTGAACCTAGTGTGCATGCATAGCGTCTGGTCAACAAGCAGAAGAACGACTGATTGACTGACTGGACAGACGAATGAATGCCTGCCATCTCATTCTACTTCTAGTTCGCAACTTTTTATCTTTATTTTATTTTTTCTTACTGAAGTATATGTGATTTCTGTGGTTCCTTTGGGGGTCCCCAATAACGTCTACCTACCACATATGCCATGCTTAGCTCAACCTCTTTCAGCCACGTGAGAATGTCCATGGGACAGAAAGGAAAGTCGATTGGTTAAGAGTCTCAGCATCTGGGAACTTGGAGGGGCATTCAGAGATATTTCTGGGTAGTCCCTTTAGTTGGGACTTTGGGCATACAGTGAGGCTGGAAGGCACACTGTTATGGTTACCTAAAGGTCACCAGGGAGACCAGCTGAGAGACTGACATTTAAAGCAACTTTGGCTTATTTCCTTGGGGCCCTGATATTAAAGGAGATGGTGATGATTATTGTTCTAGAGCTGCTGGAAGAGTTTGAGCTCTGCTAGGACAGGCACTCAAAATCCCAGGCATTTGTAGCTTCATCAATCACCAGAAAAACAGTGGGAGAACAGATTCTTCCGGGACTAAATGTTACTCTAGAGAATAATCTGGTTCTTAAGTGTCAGGCTAGAGCTAGGCAAACCTGAGGACTGGACACTTAGAGATGGAGGATTTAAGATGTAAGGTGTTCTGAAGATCATAGATAGAGCTTCCAAAACTTTTTAGTGACACACCTTTAGAAGTAATGAGTAAATGACAGGCTTCCTCATCCTACCAGTTATCCCTAGGGTGGATGGAGAAGAGATTCCTTAAAAATTCCGTAACATCTTCAGAAGGTGCAGCATAGCCTTGGGGAAATACTTTTCTGTTGGGAAGGGATGAGGTCCCACTGAGCCCTGTGGTTTCCATAAATGCAGAAAGATATTACTGTAAATTTCCCAGCATTTGGAGACCGTCACTTCTTGACTGGATTAGATTGTAAGATTGGCGTCTAGGCTAGTGAGCCAGCTCTAAAAAGTATGGAGTTAAACTTGATTCCGAGTTAGCCTTATGTACTCAGGCAGCTTGGCATAGAGATCCTATTCCTGAATTTCCTATGATGTCATCAACAGAAGATAGAAATTGAAAACATAGTATCGCAATGAGCATACTTTTCACAGGGACTTGATAGAGTTGTAATAAACCATATGGCAAATGAATGGAAACTTTTACCTGTTTGAACTTGTTCACTACTGGGGTTGCCTAATAACTGCATCTCATTATTTTGAAGTGACGTTAGGCTTTCAGAAAGCTGCAACACACTACAGAGCATCACTAAGTATACCTATGTGTCCTTTATTCACCTCGTCCTCTAACATTTTGCCTACCTGTTTTATTACAATAATACTAAGTTGCCATAGGTATGAGAATACTTTAAATGGTACTCAGAGTATCTTTAAAAATATAATATTTAAACATATGTTAGAGAATACAAATTATAAAAACAATAGGCCTAGTAGTAACTGGTACATTCTTGCATTCTTGTGAAGCTGAGACAAAAGGATGGTTTCTTTGAAGCCGCCTGGACCACATTTTAAAGACCCAACTCTATTGACTAGCAATATCAAGTCTATCATTTCATTGATTGTGTGTGTGTGTATGTGTGTGTGCATGATACTAGAATTCAGTTTAAGAAAAAAAATTAACTTAAAGTATATTTTAATGGAAATGACTAATATTCACCATGGCTAAATTTAATTATAAAAGTATTATCTGAATGACTGGTATTTTGGAGTTCTGTGTTGAAAGATATGTATGATTTAGATATTTGAAGAACGTACTTCCTAAGCCCTTTCTACCTTGGAAGCAGCTCCCACGATGGATGCTTCCAGGATGATGGCTTCCCAGAATAGGCCTTTTGCTTCAGGGTACCACTTCCAAGTGATTTGCATTCTCCATCTAATAGGTGGATGGTGGTCAAACCTAGAATAATGTCCCTGCATATGGCCATAGCAAATCTGACTTCCCTGTAATTCTCACATTAGAATGTGGATTGATGATTATGGTGCTGATGATGGAAGTTAATGTTCTTCCAAAGACTGGACATTGACAACAACTTGGAAATGTTCATACTAGAGGGAGATTCAAGAGGGAAACGTAAATTATCCAGTTAATGGATTTTCCCCAATATAAATGCAAAAGCTGCTTTAGTCTCCAGGTCACCATGTAAATCATGCTGCCACACGGCAGTTTTACATCCTCTGAGTTCTGTGCAGAGATGATTACTAAGAATACTGGAGCAGGAAAACTGTGAGAACCGTGGATACCCACAGGGCCATGTAGAAGTCTGGGAAGACTCCGCGGAAGTTGGAAGGGAATTTGCTGACATCCATCTTCTGAAGTTCACTGTTTTCTCTTCCCTCAGGAGTCAAAGTCACTTTAAATAATGTGTGGCTCGGCCGTGTGAGGGTTCCCTGCCTCAGAAATCTTGATTCACTGTGTGTGTCCTCACTGTTAGTGAATGTGAGCTTGGTGAGACATAGTGTTTCAGTCCTGGTCTCCCCAGTTTGACTGTCTCTAGAAAAGTAAGGAACTTCCAAGGCTAAATAATGACTCACAGAGAAAAAAAAATGTTTTTGGGTATTGTGGAATATGCTATGGGGATTGTTATTTTCTCCTCTTTTCTTGCTGAATTTGTGGATTCCCTGTATAGCACAGCCTCATGGCAATCCTCCTGCCTCACTGCCTCCCAAGTGCTGCAGTTACAGGCATGAACCGTCACTCCAAGCTTAATTTTTTTTTTTTGCTCCTTAAGCAGTATTTGTTAATGAAGGTATACTCGGTCCACCCAATTTTCAGATCCTCTTGGATTTGTCAATATATTTTTTATATGGAATCTTGATTGTGAAGAGTGGTGGTTATGTGTGCGGGAATCTCTGACCAGGAGCTGCATTTGCTAGTCTTCTTGTGTTTCTTGTTTATATTGCCTGGATGTCCAATAAAGCCACATCTCAGGTGTTCTGAATTATTTTGCTTAGGTCCTGAGGCTCCCTGGAATAGCAGGATAAATACAGTTTGCTTTCAGCATTTGTGGCCTTCACATCTGCAGTTTATTCTATCCCAGATTGAAAACATACATATCCATACACATCTGTACCAAACATGTATAGACATTTTTCCTTTGTCCTAGCCTTTAAACACTATGCTATAGCATAGTTATATTTAAATACTGTAATACCACTAGCACTGTGTAAGGTATTTTAAGTAATCAAGAATAATTTGAAGCATATAGGAAGGTATGAGCAGGTTATATACAATGCTATGACACTTTTTTAAGGAACATGGGAAACTTTAAAGTGCTGTCTCTGCATGGATTCTGGAACCAACCTCCACAGATGCTGATGAGCAACTATATGCAATTTTTTTAAATACTACATCTATAAACTCTAGCTAACTTGGTGTTCGGCGCTGGCTTCTTGTTTAATTTTTATTATTCCTCTATTTGTTGGATTTGCATACCATATAACAACTGCTGGCACTACAGGCATATTTTTAAAATATGTAATAGCAAAGATATGATAGCAATTTGATTATGGAGCTACATGTGGACCATCTTGTGTAGAATTTGAAAATTTGCTGGCAATTTGCAATTATTATTTTTATTGCCCCAAATAACAGTAAGCACAGAATAAATATGGTCCAAGGAGCCATCTTAGAGCATATCTACAAAGCCATTACAGCTGCGGTTCATAGTATAATGTTAATAACAGTTTTTATATTCAGGTAAAGACCAATGCCTCCGAGATGTGCGAGGGGGCATTAATTCGTGCTGAGAGAGAAGGCAGGACATGTAGGAAATACTTCATTTCATGTAGACTTTAGTCTGACCCTTAACTACCCACTCGAGCAAGTTCATACAGCTACGTGAGAAGACGTAGCACAGAGCTCTGCCTTAGCTTTTGTGCCAGGATGCCATTTGCAAAAAATACTTATTGTTGAGATCAATTGTACCTAATGAGTATCACTTTTCTCTTCTAACCAGCTTCAGAACTAACAAAAAGACAGTGACATGAGCCAGCAGGTGGAAATGAACACAACACATTTACCTGATAAAGCGATGCTAGGATACAAGGCCTTGATAGGGTCAAAAGGCTTGCTTAACATTTTGTCAAAATCAACTTCACCTCTACAGGTGTCAGCTCTCCTGGTGCTCACCCTTTACAAACTGCAGTGGCCGAATGGAGAAGCCTGTCCTTTAGGAGTGTAGACATTAAGAACAGAGAGGAGCAGGAGGGATGTAGCTGTGACCGACTCATCTTCTCCCCCACAGCCACCAATCAGATAGATTTCTCTTCTTCCCACAGTGACCTCAATGGTACAGGGGTCCGTGGTGATACCAAGGCATCCAGAATAAGGAAGGCTCCACACAGGTTCAATGCTAACCCCTCCATGTGCAGGGTCCTATGCTGAGTGCCCTAGGTCCATGACTCACACAACGACTACTACAATATTAGAAAGGTAAGTGTATTCTTTTACTGTGTGAACTAAGGCTCATATGGTAAGCAGTTCACCAAGAACCCACAGCTAATAAAGTGATGAGCAAAACTCAACTTCAGTCTGACTGACCCCCAAACCTCTGATGTCCAGAGAAGAGTTGTGATCCTACAGGTCTTTGATTATTAGCCTTTACTTCCCCTTTCCATGTGATTGGATGTAATTCCTTTTATTTTTATTTTTTTATTTTTATTTCATCATCTCCTTGAGAGGAAGACCCTTCTTGGCTTAGATGAGCGGGCATACAAGGAATAGACAGTAAATTACACTTAACCAACACACAGAGGCATAACCAAATGAATCTAAATGTGGATGAAGTATAAGCACTTACCATAGAGATAACAGAGGGCACCCTGGGTTTTGCCCAAACTATCTTTATCTGTGAACTGCTAGGTGACAGACTAGCTTTATTTTCTGTAAAGTTGTATAACAAGTCATATTATATTTAGAAGACTATTTCATCCATTTATGTATCCATAAAGCATTATATGATATTTCCTGTATGCCAGGAAAGTCAGAGACAAATTGGGGGATGTTCTGGTGGGACAGATGACATTGGTCATAGGGTCCAGGACCACAATGTCCTGCATATACCCGTAAATGGAAAGCAGCAAGATTATAATGTTTGGGGAGCCATGGTGGCTTCCAAGAAAAACCAGTTTTCACCACTGTAACATTTTACAAACACATGTTCACTGAAGCAATACTATGTTGATAGACTCCACTTATCCATCCATCTATCTATCCATCCATCCATCCATTCATCCATCCATATAATCTTATATACATTCGATTCTCTGGTTCAGCTGTTATGGGTCTATATTTTAATATTCTATCTGATTGGGGTCAATTGGACACATTTTCTAGGTCAAAATGGTGGTGTTTGGGGGATGTTTTCACTCATTTCATAGTAAAATGTCTTACCTTGTAGGTGATAACTAACTGTAGACCTGCTACTGGATTTCCACTGTAGTCTGCCACTTTTAAAATCAGAATAGCAATAGCATTAGATGAATCCTTAAGCCCACCAGCACTTTGCATTTGATCCTAAGAGACTTTGTGACTTCTAATGCTGTCAGTCACTGCTTCGGATCTCTATTGTTTTAGGGTTCTGTGGTACCCAAGAGCTCTGCGATTTGAGCTTCTGCTCACGACCTGTCTGCTCTGGCCTGACTTGCTTTGCATCATGTCATTCTTTCTGGATCCTATGAAGTTCCCAGGGAGTCCTTCTCTCTCATAAAACCTCATCCACCATAACTGTCCTATCTTGTATTTGTCACCACCCAAAACCTTCAGTTTTTGTTCTTGAATTTGCGTAGTTTTATAATACTTAGCTATTAATTTTGTCCCAAACTATACGGTCTTGTAGAGTAGATACTGTTCCTTCTGTGTCTTTTGTAAGAGAACTTGCTCCTGCTAGAGCCCAGAACAGTATTATGCTCATCTCAGAAACTCAGTGTATAGTCACAGAAGAAATTAATGGGATTCACAAAATCCTGAGCTCTGTCTTGTTAACTTGTACCAGAAACGGCTTCCCAGTGGACTCTTCTTTCCTTCCTTGCTTTTCTCCATAGTGGAGTGGAAAGAACAAAGGCTTTAGTGTCAGAGAATCTGCAACTTATTTTAAGCAGCCAGAGCCATCTAACTTCCATGTGAAGTGCTCTAACTTGAGTTGCTTCGTCTGCATAGGAGAGATAGCACTTTGTCCATAGACTGCAGGAAATTGGTTTTGCAGGAAGCTGAGACAGGATTTGGCAGCAAGAACATGTCCCTTCTTGTTCCTCTCTTGGTCTCCACTCAGGTTGCCTCCTCTCTTCTGCTTCCTCTCAGGTAGTTCCCAAGTGCCCTTTCTTTGCAGTTCAGTGATACCCTGATTAATGAAGGTTTTCGAAGGAAGCCCAGCTTGGTGCAAACAGACTCACAAAAACCCCCTCTAAATCTTCTGAAGCGAGCTGTCCTAGTGTATTAGCATGACAAAACCTCCTCAGGACACAGCTATTTGTCCCAGTCCTGTTGAAGGTGGAGCCATGTTGGCTCAGCAAAATCACCAACTGTTCTAAATATCTTTTTCACTGCAGCCTCTTCTCTTTGTAGCCTCCCCCCCCCATTGCTTTGCCTCAGCACCCAGAGATTCCTCAACTCAAGGGCTTCTCGTCCACCCTCACCACAAAAACTGGAGGATCTCATCACAGGAATGCTTTTTCACTCACAGACTGTGGTTGAATATGAATGAGTTTTAGCCTGCATAGTACCCACCCGGCACTTATATTTTAAGCCTTTTATTTCTGTGGGGAAATAAGAAGATTTATCCTGTGATAAGTGATATCAGCATAAGAAGCAAAGATTGTATAGGGCAGGGAAATTCTACAATCCCAATCTGCTCACTCTAAAGCTGACCTTGAATGGCAGCCAGATTTATTTAGCCTTTTTAAAGTGAGAGGGTATATTAGCTTAGAAGGTTCAGCTCTCTCTTTCTTAATGGTTGGATTCCTTCCATCCCTGGGACTTGGTTGATCTGGGCTTTGTTTCTAAAGCTGGTTTTGGTTGCTGAGAGGTGAAATGACTACTTTGTCATCAGTGGCCCCTTGCAGCCTTTGGAGGACTCTGTTTTTGTCTTTGGCACTTTGAAGGCCCTTTTCCTCCCTGAGTGCTGGTCTCTTATCCTCACTCTGAAGTTTATCCTCATCATTTTCTCTTCTAAGACCCATAGATGCATGCTTTATGTTTCCCAATATACTGGATGCTTTTTTAAAGTTAACATTTCATTTCTAGGCATTCCATCCTATAAAAATCACCATAAATCACAGCAAACAGGCATTTTGGAGAGAACCTTTAAGTAAGATGCAGAAGACCCAGGTTCAGTTCGACTTCACAGCAATTAGTCCTAAATGTTTACTAGACATAGCTTTGGGTATTTGTTATCCAAAGGCAAGCCTGAGCCTTCATTGACCTTCATGATTTGTGTTTCAACTCTGACTCAGGGTGACTGTGATTTTGGACAAGTCCATTTGTCCCTATGGACTTTGTGTATGATGCTGACACGGGGGTGGACACATCTCATGCTGGCCATTTATGGATCTGTTTGGCTATCTTGCCTCTAGGAACTAGCCCTTCAAAGTAACATTTTCATTCTATAATGATTTTTCCTATCAGGGGTCTCCGAACTATTTTTCTCTTTTGTCTCATATCATTTCCATCTTAGTTCACAATGCCTATGACTGAGAAAAAGCCTGTGAACTTTCTATCAGGTGTGATTTTTCGAAAAAAGGACCTACGCTCTTAGTAAGAGATGTTGCTGTATTAGAGGCAGCCTATTCTTCTTGGTTTCTCCTCTTTGGGATCACAGTTTCTTCAGTTCTGCCTTGAGTCTTCTTTCTTCACCAATCCCATGACTGGCATAAACTACCAACACATCTTTGTTCATTTCACCAATCCATGGAATTGTTTGGTTCTTGTGTTATGGAGACAAATCTTCATAGCTCCAGAACCAGATCTTAGATGAACAATTCTCAGGATTGGAAGAAATCCAGCCTATGCTTCCCAAGGTGCCAACACCAGTACTTTCAAACTGGGGGGCAGCGATAGGCAACCAGGTGGTTTTTTTGCCAGCCACTCTACAAGCAAAGAGTGTTTAGCAATGGTTAAGACATATATTGTAATAAACGTCTAATAAGTAGACCAGCAATGGGTTGAACATCTTTAAATGCTCAGCTACTACAATAAAGAATGATTAGGTATAAAGCATGGAACAGTGCGAGATTGGGTAATCCTGGTCTAAGCATGTTTTTTTAACCTTCAAAATAGAAACCTGAATGTTCATATTCATTCTCACAGGATATAGCATGGTTTTGCATGCCAAACAAAGATGTTATTTATTATGATTTGACTAGCCCCTAGGCAAGCGGAAATAGCCATGGTTCAGAACAGAATTCAGTTGTGTTGACATCTCACAGGCAGACCCTGGAAAATGAGCAGACTGATCAAATCTCCAGTGCTGGTTTATGTGATACATTGATACAGAGAATATTCTAAGGGGATATTTAGTCAAATGCCATAAAAAAGCCATAGGACCTGGAAGCCATCTAGTTGAGCTAAGTTCAAAATAGGTTGTTCCACATGAGAAGAGCCACAAAAACTCTAGCAATGACTCCTGAGGCCTTGCCTGATTGGACTGTGCTGGGAGACAAGACTGAGTAGGTACAACACTGAAAAGAAGATGGAACTGAGTTTGGGGACAAATTTTAGCTATGTCACATCTTCTTCATGACAATGGCGATGCTTCCTTTGGAAGTCACCGACTCTCACATTCACTTTGCTTTGTTTTATAATCCTCAAGTTAGAAGCTGGAAATTCTCCATAAACCTTGGAAGAAATATTCTAGAACAATGCTGGTAAACCTTTAATGTGCTATGAGTCAGCTGGAGATCCTGTGAAGAAAGCACTGTCTCCTTAGGTCCTCATGGGTAGGGTACCAAGATGTAGAATTTCTGACAAGCAGTAGGTGTTAGCTATGCCCTTGGGCCATGCGCATATCTTGAATGACAAAGTTTTCTAATGTTTAAGCCAAAAAGTATTCTTAAGACCATTTAGCCCACGCCTGTGTTTCATAAGGGGTGAATGGCTGCAGTCACAGGCAAAGCTTGGTGAGTTGACAGCCAGAATTGGTTCATCTCCACCCCCACCCCGACGCCATACCCCACCCGCCATACCCCTCCATAATGCTCTGTGGCTTTTGGGAGTTCACACAGTGTTGATGGGCTGTGTCTTTCTCTTTCTGACAGTAAATGGGCTGTGATACTTGTGAACTTTGTATCTGGAGCAGGCCTTTTCCTCAAAGCTCCTGTCATTTGAATGTCAATAACTACTGTACAACATGACAACATGGTTCATTGCTGTGTGACGCCTTTAAGAAATGAACCTGAGTAATGCCTGAGGCTTGGATGGGTAGACCAATGGCTGCCAGAAACTGGAGTTGGAGTACTGGTAGGATAGTTGGGTGCCATCTTTGTTTGATGAATGAATCCCTTTGAAAGATCTCTCATCTTCGTTACGGATGAATTTCAACACCCTTCTATTTGGTTTAGGGCACTCTTGATGGGATGAGATGCACATAGTTAATGGAAACTGTCATTCCTCATTGCTGAGAAACCAGGCAACAAAGCAAAAATAGTGTCCCGTGGCAGCAAGCACAACTACCTACCTCCCCCTACCCTATGTTTAGCAAAAGTTCTTAGAATCCCATTAATAACACATCTTCAATATTGTATTTGAAGACCACAAGGAAAAAAGGAAGGAGAAAGAGGAGACCTGTGCCTTCATTAATTTGACCAATTCATTATTAATATGCTATAGTGTCTTCCCTGGCCTCTCGCTCCTCGTCAGATTATTGCTATAACTAACTTCTTATAGGATGGTTATTAATGCATTCTTGCCACTTCTTTGCATTCTGTTGCAACATTCGACAAGGTTATTTTTTAAAACATTGGGAGAAAAAAAAAATCAATGTTTTAAGCTATAAAAACCCATTGTTTTTCACTGGAGTTTTCTTTGAAGATTTGTGCAGTCTTGAGACAATAAATTTTCTCCATATCCCTTTAAAGCATTAAATAGGATAGCTCTTCTCACTGTCCTTTGAATTGTAGTAAGAGAGAAAAAGCAGCTTAGTTTGCCAGAGTCACTCCTGTGTGTGCGCGTGTGTGCGTGTGTGTGTGTGTGTGTGTGTGTGTGTGTAGCAGAGGGGGTGAGATGGGGGCTGCGAGTGTCATTGGCCCAAATAAAGAACAAAAATCCGGACCCCTTGTGATTCTTCACTAGTGAGGTGAGGTTGATTCCAGAGTATATTAGGGCAGAGCTCCAGGGGTTGGAGACCAGTGTGCTCTAACAAGATCAGCGCTGGGAGAGCTGATTAGGCCCCTGTGATGGAGCAGGAGTGGGTAATGAGCGGTGCAGAGGTCAGTTAGGCGCTGCTTCTTTGTGGGCCCCTGTTGCAGAAGCAAGGAGGCACTCAGTGAAATGAAAATGTAACCCACTTAGTGTTGATAAAATGACATTCTTAACGTGTGCAATCCATTACTAATCTGCGCATCTCAGGCTCCTTGGAAGCGCCGAGGCCAGCTGCATACAAGGCATGATGAATTCTGCAGGTGTTAGCACAGCAGATTGCGACTTGGGGATCCAGAGATCCGTGCCCTCTTTCCTGCCTCTGTTACATCAGATAAATAAATGTATTCAGCACACACTCCTTGAGTGACTAATGTGCCCAAGCCATGGTCCTAGGTAGGGAAGTTTTATCTCCTTGACATCTGATGTAAACATTAGCTGAATAAGTCAGAGCGTGAAGGAATATGAGTCAAGGCAGATGCATCGTGCTCCTACTCACAGAGAGACTTAAGCACAGTCTGCAGCAATTTAGATGTGTCCATGGATCTTGCTTTTCCTTTTCTACTTCAAAACTAAAAATGAGCTGGACTTACACAAGAATATCCTATGAACTTTCGCAGTCTCACCCTTTCTCATCTGTTTGTACACAGTAGAAACGATTACCTACAAATTACTGGTAGATTAAGTGGAAAATCATTCTATTAGCTGGGTAGTAGGTGCTATAGTAGCTTTAGTCTTTGATCTGATGGTATTAAATGTGCAAGCATTATTACTGAAAAGATACAGCCCCATCTCTGCCCTATCATTATGCTTTGGCCATTTTAATCCACCACTAGATGTAGAGATGAAAGAGGCAAAGTGGGGTATTGGAATGCCATTCTAGCCCACCTGGCACAGGGACTTTGCATGAAAAAAAATGATTTCAACCTTTTAGAAAATAAAATTTTCAGTTTTCTAAAGCGACATGATGCTGTGGAAGGGAAAAGCTTGGGCAGTGTGTCCTGATAGAACTTGCTTTGAGTTCCATCACAGGCGGTCGTTACTCATTTGCTCTGAGCCCAATTTTTCTTTTGACCATCGGGAATTGAGAAAGAGCATTCCTGCAGTCATTGCTTAGTATTTCTTCTTATTCTGGTTATTCTTGGGTTGCTGCTTCCTGACATCTTTGCAGAAACCTTAATTGGACACGATCCATCAAGATAAGTAACAACATCTGGGCACAACTCCGGGGTGTAAGAACCACTCTGAGCGCTGTCTTCAAAAGGCTAAGTGAAACTGCTTCTCCTGGAAAATAACCGCCTAAGCAAAGCCCTCCAGAAAGGGAGACTACCATCATAGAACGATCACCCTTTTCTTTTTACCCCCTTCTCACTCTGGGTATGAATATCCATTCACACCCATGATTCTGCTTGGGAGCTGCATGAGCAAATGTGTGATTTCAGGTCTTCACTGAACAGCTTTGTTAGCTTCACACCTGCTAAACACAGGCTCTCTGCTGAGCAAGTTGGAGAAGCATACATCAAGGCAGGTACTAGGCGGCTTGCAAGGCAGGTACTAGGTGGCTCACGGAGGAATGCAGGAGCTTCGTTTATCTTAGGGTCTTCAGAGCCCGTGCCAGCTAGGGGCCAAGCATGCATTTAGGCCTTGGTAGAGTCAGGAATACTGTTTCCAGATTACCATTGGGGTGCTATGTGGAAACTGTGATCTCGGTGTACAAATGAGAACCTGATGCTGATCTATAAATACTTTCTCCTGAGGGATAGGCTTAGGAGATATAAAGAGTAAAACAGCATAAAACATAAAACATGTAGGCCTTATCCAGACAATCAAAGTTGTGAGTGAAGCCACAGGACCGTGGACGTCAGCTGCCATTACTCCTATCTGGTGACTTTGTTCGCTTTTTAGCCACCTCTATTTGGTAATTATCAAGTGCAAATAGAAGATTAGAAGATACTTGTGGGGAACTTGAAAGTGAAAGATAGTATCATCCCCATGTGTAGTGTATGAATGTGTGTGTGTGTGTATATATACTCATATGTGATATTCATGTATGTATATATGTGTGAATATATTTATGTGGAGGCCAGAGGTTAATATCAGATTTCTTTATCATTCTCTACCATATATATATATAGTTTCTATCTTATATATCTATATGTTGTGAAGTGATATATGCATATGTATCTATTTTCTCATTGAACCTGGAACTCATCAATTCAGCACAAGTAACTATGCCGCAAGCTCTAAGAATCCTATTGTCTCGGCTTCCCTGGCACTAGCAGTGCAAGGATTGCACACTGGCTTTTACATGACTGCTGGTGACCTGAAATCAAGAGCTCATGCTTGTGAGCCAATCACTTTCCAACCGAGCCAGCTCCTCCGCCTGGGTGTTCTCAGTCGAGAGAAGAAGCACATTTTCTGTTTATGGGGAAAGAGTTGATTAGATTGGGGTTTGCTTTTTTATTTGCATTATTTTAGAAATACAGTACTTTCACACCTCCTAAAATCATAAATATAATATAGAGCCACGGTATTTGTACAAAAAATAAACAAAAATATTTTTCTTCTTTTAGTATTAGTTGTAACTACTTGAAATATTGTGGTATACAAAAATTAAAATGTTTTTCTCATTTAAAACATTAATGTGGATAAATCCCCACATTGCCAGCACCTAAAAACAATGTCCCTTTATGAACTCTGGAAAGTGGGATATGGGTACATACAATTTACTGCTAACTGCTCGGGGCGTTACACAGTTAGGAAGCAGCATAGTCTCCCAAAACTTATGAAGAAGATCTGCTTCACTGTCCCTGTCCAATAGAATAAACAGTATTACTCCAACATGGGAATGTAATGTTCTACATGGTACTGCCATTTCTGTGTCTCTACAATTGTACCCAATGCTGTAGTGAACATCTTTGGTGCTGCAAACTTTTCTTTCTCTTAAATCTCTGGTTGTTTTCTTAAAACAGATTCCCAGAAGTACACTTACATACCCTATTTTAAAAAGTTATGATCATTGTTTAAGTTCTTGGAACATATGGCCAAATGGCTTTCCAGAAAGGTAGTATTAATTTATATTTCCAGAGAAGTAGATGAACACATTTTGCTACACCACAGGCAGACAGGAAACAAACATGGTAGCAAGGACCATTTACACAGCTCTATCCACCTGGGAGGATGGACAAGAAGAGCGTCTGGTGACAGGAGGGGAGGTATTTTTAATAGGGTCTGAAAAGTGAAGGGTGTCATGCACTTTAATTAAAAAACCCAATAGGTGCATACCGGATCTCAGAATATAGGAGAGAAGCTTTAGGAAACTGAAAGGTAAAGCTTTCGTCTACTCCAGGGACCTAACAGCCAGCAACTGCAAACCTCAGAGAGAATGCTGCGTGCCAAGAGCTAACAGTAACCTTGTCTGCCTTCACCACTCAATGTCAACCACTTTAACATAGACCAGACTCACACCAAACTCTCTAGGTGACACTAATCCCTGATTTAATTACCCTTGGCAGCCTGTGATGGACCTTAACAAGCTAGGGTCCCTAATGAGTTGCATCCCAGGGTTTTCGAGCCTTGACTTGAAGGGTGTGGCCCTTACCTTGGCTAACTCTGTTAGGTGCATAAACCCTGCTTCCAGCTCGGAGACTGCAGTGCAAAGAACAGGGCAGCATCCTGTGGCTTGCAGCGTGATGTTTCTGAGTAGGGAGCTGACGCTGAAACTTCTGGCACTATATCATCTTAAAGAAGGGACCATAGAGACAATTTAAGAGTGTCAGCATGTCGTACCATCTTCTCTGCATACAGCTAGTGTTCTGGGGACATGGGCTATTTTTGTTGTGGGCTTTAAAGTCTCCTACCGACTTTTGCTGTGGCTGGAGTGAGGATGTATCTCCAACTGCTCTGAAGTGAGGACCTGACCTTTTAATTAAGATTACACAGGACTATAAGAGCAACGTCTGGTTTCACCTCATTTAACTGAGGCAAGATTGCTCCATTGAGAAAGAAGCCTTACAGGTAGAAACCACAGAAAAAGAAGTCAAAGAAATTTAAAAAATCAAGTTTATGAGCTAAAGTTTTGCCATGAATGAGATGCTGTTCACAGGTTCTGTGACCTTGAGACAAAGCAATTCACCTTTTTATGAGCCTGTTTCATCTTCTGTGAAGTTCAGTGGTGACACCACAGGGTCCTTGGTACCATTCAAAGATGAATGCAAAAGGAGAAGGTGTGGCATAGCTAACGCAACCTTGTGTACCGTGAATGTGATTCTCTCTTTCTCATGCTCGCTTGCTCTCGCTCTCTCTCTCCCTATTTCCCTCTATCTTGCTGTTGCTGTTTTTCTGTTTATTATTATTATTTTTTATGATTAGCTTTTCTTGGTGGAACATTTAGTTTGACTACTTCCAGACCTGGAAGCCCATGCATCTTCTCCAACAACCGTTTTCCATATTTGATGACACTCTCTTGTCTTGCCAAACCCATTCTCAAGACCCACTTGTATGTTCCACATCTAAAGTCATTCAGCCGATGTTTAGGTTGACTTTGCAACAATCTTCACCTCTTCTTTTCACGCCTGACTGACAGTGTCCTAGATCTGTGTTCCCGACTTGGAGATCACTCCAACTTGTGTGACTGCAAAGCTTGTACATGTCTGGGTCTTACATTCTCAGCCCCTACACATGGTTTCCGGGAATTCTGACACTGTCAAAAACGATTTAGGTTTGATCCCAGGTTATGATTAATCCCACTGGGTCTGGGAATGGCCTTGTTTGAGAGACCACATTTTTAGTGTGTGTGGTGTCCTGGGTTTCACCCTCAGAATTTCATAAACTTACCATGCTGATATGTGAGTGGCAATGTGGGACACATGAGACTCTGGATGTGGGGGGAGAGATTAATTTCTCTAGTTGTGAAAAGAGGCATGATCCCTTACTTATCTGAAGATGATATTCTTCTTAGAGCTCCTTGACACCTCTGACAGCTTTCGACAAGCAGAGGCTTATTCCTCTTTCTTCTTAGATTAGTCGCACTTCTGTTTTGATTATTTATCACATCCACATTTCATGTCTTGTTCTCATAGCATCCCCAGAGCAGAAGAACATGGTTGCTCTACCTGGAGGTTAGTGCTGATCACAGACACGCATGGCTCCAGCAGTCCGTGCTACCAAGTTTTCATTCATCCCATAGAATGAAGTGGCTCTACCTTAGGTGCTCCCCAAAGGGGGATAGTTTTCTGAACCTTTCAGATTCCAAGAACCTCAAACTGTTGAGATTACAGGAAAGAGAGATGGGTTGGAGGAGGAGCATCAAAGTCTCTCAGATGTTTCTTCTAGATTTATAACTGGGGAGTCGGTTATAAGACCTCATATTTGGTGCATAGGCTCCTGAAGAGTCGTGCACCAACTTCAAAAACATCAGTGGGTGTTAGATCTTCAAACTAAGGAAAATAATATGTTTAAGACTGTGCTCTTGCTTTAAAGTAACTCATTCAGCTTTAAAAACAATCGTATGTGGACAATTTGAGAGTGGCAAACTTAACTCTAAGGGTTTTTTAGTTCCTAGAATTTTGAGTCATTTCAACCAGTATGAAATGTGGTTTGCAATCTTTGAACTTAGCCACTAAACATCTACGGGCGTAGGATATGTCAGGGACATAATGAGAAAATCTGGGAGGAGTATAGCCTACAGATCTAAGGCATAATCTCCAAAGAGGCTTATGAAAAATAGAGAAATGGAGACTCTTTTGTTTTCATTTTTATTCAGTTTTTCCAAGTTATGAATCCTCTTTAGAAATATGTTATTTGCTAAAATTCATCTAGTAGTAGGTAAAATAATAAAATTATACAAGTAAAAACTTATATTTTCCCACAGGGTTGTAATTAAGAAAAAAAGTGAATCCCTTGAAAAAAATCTGCTATTATATTGAAGCCTACATTTGAATTATTATTATTTTATTTTATTAGACTGTGGTGACTGCTATACTAGGGCATTACAAGCTACTGTTTGTAGAGAAATCACATCTCTCTAGCATAAAGGTCATTTTCCCTTGGTGCATAAGTTGACATGAAAAATTACATCTACAGCTAACATTTATGTTTTGAATCATATGCGTACAGGATGCTGTTGACCTGACAAACTGTTTAAATAAATCATCAAAATGGGATGCCATCTATCCAGCACTTTTGAAGGAACTTGAAGTAGAATTGTAAAACCATAGGCCAAATATATCAGACACCCCAGGCTTGAAAAACTCATTTGATCGCTTATGCAAGTGTGCAAGGCAGCCGGAGTACAGAATGGCTCTCTGGGCCTTCAGGTCACTCCAGATCACTGATCACTCTTCGGTCCTTCTGCTTCAGGGAGAGGTGAAACACTTACAGAAAGAAGGACATTTGAATGCGTGTGCATCTCCAACCATATTCAGATTGGAAGGATCAATTAGTGGTTAGAGTCTGGACTTCATACCCACACTGACACAAAGGACGAGGTATGCAAGGACTCCTTGATCATGCAGAAAGCCCTAGTGAGGGTAGTGGGCTGGAAAACTGTGGCATAGATGATGAACTGGTTCAGATGGTGAAGAGAATAGATGGGTACTTCTTGGAATAAGACTCATTAACTATGAGGTCTTATGGAAACCACCACTTCATATATTTTTAATTTAACATTTTAATATTTCTGTAGGAGAGAGAGAATAATGAAATTCCTTTAGTGTGCCATTGACATTAAACTCTTCTACATATAGTCATGTCGAGCCAATAGAAATCAATTTTGTTACTCTAGAGAATGTTAGATGAGAGTTGAAGGATACTTTTCTTTAGCAAAAATAAAATAAAATAAAATAAACCTTCCCCTTTTAAAATCAGATAAGCACTAGTTTTTTTTTTTTTCTTTCTGACTGTTACAGTATTTGCTCACTGTAGAATATCCCATGGTTCATGTTCTTTATTTGGCATGAAGCATATGCTGGCTTGAGACTGTTATTTACCCTTTTCCATGTATTTATACCTTGAATCATCAGTAACATTGACACATTCCTTCTGGGATTACAAGAACCAGAGTCCACTAGCTTCTCAACAAAATTTTGGTGACATTTTGATGTTTGTTTTAGCTCAGGTTTGTTGTTTTATTTCACTTGTCTTTTTAATAAATAAAGCTTGCCTGAAGACCAGAGAGTAAAACAGCCCCACTGGTCAGCTCTACAGGTCAGGCGATGGTGACACACAACTTTAATTCCAATAGCCACACTAGTTTGCTATAGAAACCGGCGGTAGTGGTGCACCCCTTTAATCCCAGCTAAAGAGAGGAATGTAAGATGGGAGGAGACAGTTCTCAGACACAGGAATTCTGAGGATTCCCAGAGGCAATATCGCCATTTCGGACCGAGGTAGAGGTAAGAGCCGGTGGCTGGCTGTTTTGTTTCTCTGACCTTCTGGTTGAACCCCGGTATCTGTCTCTGAATTTTTATTAATCATGCTATACAGGTTTCTTGGAAAACAGAACTTGAGGCAAGGATTTACTCTCACTGCTACAACCCCAAAGCAAGGACTTCAGGAGTGAAGAGAAACACATCCACAGGAGAAGAGCAGAATTTCAGCCTAGCTAACCACAGTGGCCACTGTTTCTGGATAACATCAAGAAGACTGAACAGGTCACTTGGCATGCACACTTAGTCTGTAACACAGGCATCTTTAGATAGATAGGACTAAGTTCCTAGAGATTCGGAGTAAAGAGAAAGACATTTGCTTTTCTTCTGCTCCCTCCCTTCTTCCTGTTTCCCTTTTACTATCTTCTTGGCTCTTCTGGATCATTCCACTTTACCCTGCAGGACCACTCAACAAGCCATATCTTAAGCTCTAAAGCACACTCCTAAGCAGAAATGCCATGCTGGTTCATGTTAAGAAAACTGGAGCAAATAGTCTCAGAGCTGGGTCTTAGTTCAAGGGAATAAGATCATTCATATAAGTAAGATATCTCTGAAGAGATAATATTGACAGTTATGATGGTGGTAGTAGTAATGATGACAATGATTTAAAGCAAGCAAGGAAGTAAACAAGCAAACAAACACATAAATAATTCTACCAGTAAGCACCAAAGAAGGCCAATAGGGATCAACAAACAGGGGCTGAGATGTATGTAGATTAGGAGGCATATTGCTTGCCTAGCGTACACTAAGCCCTAGGTTCAGTCCCCAGGACTGCACACACGAAGGTTACCTCTAATTCCAGTGCTTGTGATGTAGAGACAAGAGGATAAGAAGCTCAAGATCATTCTCAGCTACATTATGAGTTTGAGGCCAGACTAAGCCACATGAAACTTGGACAAAAAATATGGGAGAAAAATTTAATGTAAGGATTGGATATAACTTGCTTATAATAACTTGAAGTACTAGTAATAAGGGGCATACATTAGAGCATAAAAAGAGAGAATTAATTTAGGAGAAATGAAAAGGGTCATTATTACTAAATACAGCAGATAATAAACATGTGAAAAATTACGCTTAGACGTGATACTGGCAGAAAATACAAATTGGTTGAAGATTAATTTAGGTAAATTGTATTTTATGGAGCCATAAGTAGCTGCCATGAGATAACTAAGAGTATTTTGGGTACCAAATAATCTTTTAAGATTAAGGTCACAAAAGACCTTAATGTCCGCCAGCTATATGTTTGGTATCATTTTTAGTGACTGAAAGTTTCTCTGAATTGATTGATCGTTGGTCTGCGGCAGGGCAGAGTGTTTTTGCATCCCTTTATTTATCATTAATACCCACAGTTCTTTCAGGGACTCCCCTCCCCACCCCCAGGAAGGGAGGGAGCAGGGAATGTGTCAGAATTATTGTCACCACTTTTAGGTAAGCACCCAGCATTCCTAGGAAGAGATGATGTTCACATTAAGGACCACTCTGCCTCTGTCAATATTCAGTCTGTTAGCATTTAATTCCCCTCTGCAAACCAGGGAGGAATTAGATGGGCAATCAATCCACTTGATCTCTGCCTAGTCATTTGAAACACAAATATAAAATACATTAGTTTCATCACACTCATTCTGAACTCTAGTTCTTTGCCTAAATTAATCTCTGTTCTTGGATTCTCTCCTCTGTGTGTTTATCCAATCCATCCCCTGAAAGACTTAGGCCAATTCTCATCTCTCCATAAAATCTTTACCCACTTCATTCTTTGTGGCCCTTTGCAGCTTTAAATCACTTGGCATTTATTGTTTTGCCATCAATATTCAGCTGTGTGCTGTGTTGAATTGGTTGCTAATTACTTTGTACATAGATGATGTCATCCTAACTCAATTTAAAACCCTGTTATGAGGAGGAGTGAGATCTCACAGCCTGCTCACACTCTCAGCATCCAGTACCATGGCAGGCAGGCAGGCAGGCACTGAGTTGATGCTTGCTGAACACATCCTGAGTAATAAGCTTGCTTGTGATCGGAGCACAAGGGTTGGCATCACCCCGGCATGGCATAGCAGGCAGCTCTCTGTAGTTCCAAGTGAAAATGCTTCCTCATTGCTTTGAGATAATGAAAGCAGTCCTTAATTTTCACCGAGAGTAATAAAAGTTATTGCACCTTTTAGTGGTGCTAACTTAACACCCTCCCCCCCTCCTCCTCTATCTAAACATGCTGGTGAATCCTAAAGACTTCTTAATTGATAATAAAGAAAACTTAATCTCCCACCTGATTTAAAAAAGGCAATTTGCCAGCTATGGCTTTTTTCTTTGTTCCTCTGGACAGTGGCTTCTATGGTAGCTGTTAGTGAAAGACTTTAGGCAATTTATATCAGATACAGAAATTCATCATTGCTAAGTTCATCCTCAACTAAACCCGAAGGTGATACTCTCTTTAGCCAAAGCAATAACAGGCAGGCTCACACCTTCACTAAAGTTCTATTAAGGCCTCAGAAGCCCTTGTTTTTTTTTTTTTCCCCTCTGATGATAAATTTGAGGGAAGAGTTTATGTGTAGTGGGGTGACACAGGCAAGTCTCTGGAAGAATTGTTGGAGTCTTTTGGTCTCACATACACTATTGAACTTCTCTCAATCTCAGTTTAATTATCTTTCCAGTGCTTCTTATAAGGATGAAATGAAATGAAAATATTAATATGTAAAGTGTTTTGGCAAATGAGACTAGTTGGTGCTTTGTTGGCAGGTTAAGAATCCTATTCAGTATTCTGAATTCTGGTCATTGCTTCAAGCCTAGCACTGGAGAGGGTGCTGAATTAGCACTTAATGCTTCTTAGAAGAAGAACCCTAGTCCTGATGGTAGGAAAAGACAAGGGCTCAGTGGGGAAGCACCTCCCAAAGCCATTCGATATTCAGATGTGTGCCTGAAAGGCTTCCTCGAAACTCTCTCTATCAGAGAACAAGATTAACTGTCCTTAAATCAAACCTTTTACACAGCGGACCTGGTCCCTCCTAGGCAAGATGGAAATAGACTTACCTTTCTGGAGTTTAATTCTGTTTCCTTTCCTCACTTTGCTGATGAGCCACTGAATTCTGCTTCCTGCTTGAGGTTAGCTCACTCTCGATACTGAGCCTTCCCAAAATCTTGGCCCTGCCAATTCCTTGCTGTGCCCTTGGCCAAGATGTAATTGGTTCATAGAACCAGGGTGGAGAAGATGCAGCTTGAAGTCACAGCTGCGGCCAGTAGAGAATGTCTTCTCTTAAGAACTGGGCATGCCAGCACAAAGGAAGCATGATGCCTGTGTTCCCCTGGGGACCGCTGGGTCTAGAGTAGGGAGCTGAAGTAGCCCACCTGCTGTTCTGTCATGCATAGTCTGCCATCACCATCTTTGGGACCTTCAGTTAAGTTTGTGTGCTTTGGAGACTTGGTTGCCTGCCTCATGAGTGAAAAGGGGAAAAATCTACCTTCCCCATCTCCTCCATAGGCTCTGATGAAGCACAGGTTTTTTTTTTTAAAGAAAAATGAATCATAAAAGGCATTAGTAGGTTTTAATTGTCATCAACAGGTGAAAATATTTCTTAGTTTTGTTTTCTATTATTCTGAGAAAATGCCTTGGTAAAAACAGCTTCAGTGAGAAAAGGTTGAATTGGCTCAGAATTCAAGGCTGTAGTTCATACTCGCAAAGAAGTCAGTTCATACTTGCAAAGAAGTCAGAGAAGCAGGGATTTGAAGCAGCAGCTCATCTCATATTCACAATCAGGAGCAGGAAGCAATGAACGAATACCTGCATACTAGTACTGAGCCCCCTATCTCCACTCTTCTTCTTCAGCTCAGAATTCCTAGGAATGGTGTTACCCACAGCTGTCTTGTCTTCAGGTCTCACTTAACATAACCAAGATGCCTCTTCCCCCACAAATATGCCCACAGCCAGCCTAATCTACATAATCCTTTATCAAAAATCCCTTTGAAGGTGATTTCAGATTGTATCAAGTGACAATTATAAGGAGACATCACAAGGTCCACTATGATGGCTCAGGTGTTAATGACACTTGCTGGCAAACTGAGAAGACCTGAATTCAATCCCTGGGACCCTCATGGTGGAAGGAGAGAACCAGTTACTATCATTTATTCTCTAACCTCCTTATGCATGCTGCAGCTTGTACACAGGCCTCTAGCCTGCACGTGCACAGATTACATTCATACACATTCATAAGTTAAATAAATAAATAAACAAACCCCAGGATGGTAACAATGTTCGGTGTTATTGCTATTATTTCATGATAGCCCGCCGTTTTTTTTTAATGTGTACATGCAAGTGTGAGGGTATGCATGTGTGTATGTGTACATATGGAGGTCAGATGTAAACCTTGGGTGTTGTCCTCAGAAACACTGTCCACTTCCTTTGAGACAGCATTTCTCATTGACCTGGAGCTCACCAATTAGGCTAGACTGGCTAGTCATTGCATCCCAGGGTTACTCCTGTCTTTGCCTTCCCAGCACTGAGACTGCAGGAGCATGCCACTGACCTGGCATTTTGTTGAGTCCTGGGGCTCCAACTGAAGTTCTCAGCTTTTGGGGCAAGTGCCATACTGACTAGGATAACTAACTCCTCAGTCCTCCCAATTGTTTTTTAAAATAAATCCCTTGAGGTGTTTGTTGTTGCTGTTGTTATTGTTCAAATTCCATCCCTATTTCTTGTTGACAGATGGAATGACAGTGTTCCGTGCCCTAGGGGGCTTGCATGGGACCACTAGTGATGAATGCATTGTAGGCAACACACATTGGTTTCCTTGACTCCCTCCCTGCGTTTCTTCACTCCTAACTGGCAAGTAACACTGTGGTGAAGCCTGCTGTGGCTTCCAGTGAGGAAGGCAGGAGCAGCTGTGCTGGCATCCTCTGGAGGGCTGAGATGCCCTGGTCTTGGAGCTGGAGACTGGTACTTCAGTCAAAATAATCCCTAGAGGGAAAGAGGTTGAGGGCTCCAGAAGGGGCAGTGCAGGAGTGTCCTGATCCCAGCTCACGAGCTCAAGGACTCTTTTCTCTCAGTCTTTTCCATAATTTATTGCAAGCAGTTGAGAAGACCTTTTAGATCCTGAATATTTCTGCCTCCAGTTCTTTGAAATAAGGAGGATGATTCCCGTCACCCCCCTTTCGGTAAGGCGGTGAGTCTGATGAGTTAGGTAATGTCTGGACAGAATGCTGTCCACTGTGAGGTAAGGAGTATGGAGTGGCCAGATGGGATAAACTGGGCAGTGACGTACGGAGCCGGACCTCCAGGGTGGGTGTTAGTTCCAGGCTCTGAGCTGATTTTGGTGTTGTGGAACGATGCTAGGTGGGAGAAGGAAGAGGGAATGGAAGCGGCGCTGATCTTACTCCTTCACAATGTCTTGCATGAAGCACTTGTGACCTTGCGAGTTCAGACTCTGTCCTGCTGCCACCAACCAGCAGCAATCAAATATGTTGTCTGAGTTGTCACTGCTCGGCTCCAGTGTCCCCAGGTACTGCAGTGAATCAGGTTGACAGAAAGCAAAGGCATTTTGTTGCGGGTGGCATCATGCTCTGCCTCTTGAAGAGAAGGAAAGATGGGGTTCATGTCACTTCTGATCCACGTCATCTCTGGTCATCCATCTTAACCATAGGGTTTTCCCTCAGTCGCTCAGCAGCATAGGGTTGACCCTCACTATTACCTTATTGCATCTCATTTTCAAACCCCTTTCTCAAGAGGAGAATAGGATTTGGCAACTAACAGTAGGGTTCCCATCCACCTTTCTTTTAACCCCTTAGCCCCAAAGTGCTCCAGGTAGCCACAGCATTTTCTCCTTTCTGCATTTATGCATTCTGCCTGAGCCAAGAGATGAAGCTGCCAGTTTTGCACTAAGTGGGTCAGGAGGGCTTCTCTTTTCCTGTGTCTTCTATCACCCTGCCTACCACACCCCTGACTGGCGTGTTGCCATCAACTCAGCTGCCATCAGTCAGTGCTCCCACAGCTTAGGCTCTTGGTCCTGGGAACCTCAATCCCTGGCTAAACCTCTATCCTGCAAGCACCACAAATCTAAGATACATGAGGGGAACGTAACGAGTAAACACCACAGAGGTCTGTCCTCAGCAAGTCACGAAATTTAATATAGGAGCCCAAGGAAGGTTAGAGGAAGAGAAGAGAGAGGTGATAGGAATGTGACTTTCGGGGGTCGCTTCTTGTGTGCACCAGGATTCATCCCCTAATGCTTGCTCTAAACCTCATAAGGTGCAAAGAGGATACATAGTCGTTATCTCTGCCCTTCAGTTAAAAAAGGAAACCTCAGGTTCTAGGATTCTAGCTTCTTCACCAAAGCACAGCCATCAACAGACAGACTTTTGCTCTAAAGCCACTTCTGTCCCAGGAGATGAGCTTGTTTGTTTGTTTTGTGTGTGTGTGTGTGTGTGTGTGTGTGTGTGTGCCTGCTCGCAAGACACTTGAATGCTGCTCTGGACCCATCCTTGCATTTCCCTCTGAGCAAACAGAAAAGGGACTTGCTTGTCACTTGTTCAAGGTCAAAGAGCTGATAAGAGTAGAGCAAGGCTTTCTTCCTCATTTGTGCTATGCCCTTCCTATAAGGTAGCCAGCACTCCCGGTCAGCCTTGATAGGACGCTGATGTTTGGGGACCCTGCCTCTGCGGTTCTTAAACTGCGAAGCCTTTAATTGTCATCATGGAGTGCACATGTGCTTTACATGATGTTTGTGGCAAGAAAACAGCAGTGGAAGCCGCAGCTGATTAAAACAAAAACCAAGCCTGACTGGTGGAGCGTTTAATCCACATCCTGGTTTCCCTGAGCTGACAATGCTCCGCACTGTTGAGCCGCGCCCACTTCCTAGCCCCACCAGCACACAGTCTAAGCCACACATGATGGGATGAGCAGAAGAGACAGTGGTACTGGATGAACGGGGCTCAGTTCTGAAGTGGGGAGGCAAAGCCTCGCTGCGGATCCCTACCGGAGGGAAGGACTGTCTCCATGGGGCATAGCCTGAGTCTTGTTATCCGGTGGGCACCCCCTTTCTCGTGACTGAACTTGCCACCTGGATTTTTTTTTCCCATAGAACTCCAGCATTAATAGGAAAGCTGGGGCAAATATCAGCTTTGTCAGGAAGACGGAAACAGGCTGCGTGAGTGAGATAGGATGGGTGAAAACTCATTACGGAAGAAAGTGCCGTCTTTCTTCAATGGAGGGCCCTTCTTGTGTCTGGGAGTCATGAATATTGCATCAAAAGAATAAGCTTATTTAAGAGAAGGGAAAAGAAACGAAGAAGCTGGGAGAATTAAATAACTCTGGGGAACTAGCCTCAGGAAAGGCTTTTCAGTTTGATTGTGGAAGTGAGTTACTGTCAGGTTTTGCCCTGGAATTTTAGCTTTGTGTGAATCAAGATCAAGAGAACCCTCTTGGGTTGCCTGAAGTCAGGAGAAAGCCTTTAGTGGTGATATGGTAGGCAGGGGTCCCCCCAAATCAGTGGGGCTTCTCCATCAACCTCCTCACTTTTTTTTTTATAGTGTTTTTATGTAAAAGCTTGCCAGTGATCCAGGGAAATGGGGGAACGCTTTCAGGGGAGTATTGTCGTAGCTCAGCATTTTAATATGGGTGCCTCTTGAATTAAAATGGACTTGGGTCCTGAAAAATCCACCCTGAGTTGGAAGTATCATAATTTGAAAATGCATTTAATACATCAGAACAGCACAGACAAGCAACACAACACACAGTCCCTTTCTGTATGTGGAGGAAGAATCTTTTGTTTTCCTTCATAATCTAAGGGCTGAGTGACAGCTGTGGCTCACGGCTGGAACAGCACCACAGAGACTTTTGTGCCATCTCCCACTAGCCTAGGGAAAGATGAGAATTCAAAATCTGAAGTGTCATTTCCTTCGACTGCATATTGTCTTCGCATTCTTACATAATGAAAAAAAATCACAAGTTGGGCTTGCGTAAATTGGGGACAATTTGTGTTTGAATGAAATATCAAGCAGTCATTTAACAAGCATGTTTTTTAGGGCCTGTCTGGTGTAGTTCATACCCAGGAGCTTCGTAGCGCTCCCTAGCATGTGCTACATTGCTGTTGTCTTTCTGTGCATAGCAGAGCAAACAACCACTAGCAAAATGCTGTTGCTAAGAATGAGGAAGAGGCAGTTGGCTGCATTCTTTATCAGATCCTGACACAGACCCTATGGGGGATTATGCGACATGACACTTGACTTTCCTGTGGGGAGATATAGAGTGCTTGCAATCTTCTTCCCAAACCTGCTTTTGTCAGACCAAGAGAATGCCTTTGCCTACATGTGGTCGTCAAGGAGAGGGAGGATGCTATGATGGCTAATATGGATTGTCGTCCTTAAAGGGCTAACAGTCAGCCAGGAGACACACCTCTAGCTGGGTCCGTAAGGGAGTTCCTCCACTGAGTTAAGTTAGGTAGGAAGACTTACCCTTAATGCTGATGGCACCGTCTATGGGCTGTTGTTCTGGCTTGAATTAAAAAGAGAAAGTAAGGTGAGCACCAGTGTTCATCGCTCACTTGCTGAATGTAGGCACAGTGCAGCCACCTCATACACCTACCTCCATGCTATCCCTGCCATGATGGGCAATACCTTCAAACTGTGAGTCAAAATGAACCCTTTCCTTCCTTACACTGCTTTTGCATGCACTAGGGAGGGGTTGTTTAACGGCAGTGCCGAGAAATATAAGTAATATATATGGCATCAAATATACTTGGGGCAGTTTTATGTGATGCTGAAAGTGAGGTAAAGAGGAAGAAAGAGCAATGTCACCACCAGAACCAAAACCAAACAACAACAACAACAACAAAAAAGGCAAAACTGGAAAGGGAGAGAAAGGAAACACAGAGGCATTAGACACAGCCCCAAACCAAACCTACACCGCTCCGTGTGGGCAAATCCATTCCAGGCCTGGCATGGAGTTCCAAGAGAGCTGACTTCTGAGACTTAGATTATTTCAACGTTTAAGTTCCTGGAAACGAAGAGAGACTTGGGAGGAAAGAAAGAAAGAAGGAGGAGGAACCAAAATATCCTCCAAATTTCTGCAGCTTCTTTTGAGTTGAGCAGGGCTCTTTAGCCAGAGCCTCCATCCAGAACCTTGTTACCATGGCAACCTACTTGCAGCCTACAAGGCTGTGACAGCCTACTCTGGAGTTAGTGCTGCTGAACCAGAAAATGTTACAGAAGAAGTTCAGTTTCCTGGATTATTAACATGAAAAATATACATAAAGAGTTCAGGAGTAATCTGTGAATTCACTAGCAAATGCTGTTTTTCCCCCTTGGTATTAAAGAAAGATTCTGTGTATTTATTAACTATCTGCCTGACATCAGCAATGTGTTGTTTCTGGGGATTCTGGAGTGCATACGACAGAGTCCTTGGCATTTATGAATCTATGTCTGCAGTGGGGTTTTGACAAAATAACCTTGGGCAAAGGAACAAGGCACCGTGCCCTAAGATCTCACCACAGTGGATGTGTGCAATGCTTGATGAACATAAAAGAGGGTATAGTTAGGAAGTCTTCCCAGGAAAGATGGCGTCCAAGCACTAGCAAAGAGGACTGAGTTTCCGCGGTAGAGACTATAAGGAAAGAGGAATTCCTGCGGGGATAACATCTACCCAGCAGAAAAGATACCCAATTATGCATTTCGTTCCAATATGTTTGTGGTTTTCTCTACCCAGCACACTTGGCTCTATCTGCAACCTTTACCCCCAGCTTCCAAAGGCTCTGCCTTCGGTGGTACTATGTTCACTTGATCTCAGGTTTGTAGCACTTTTCCAAGCCTTACATCTGCTTTAGGGCCAAATGCATTTCGAATACAGTGTGGAAATGTAATTCAAACATGGTGTTACGGGCACCAGAGAGTGGTTGAGACTGGTTTTTTAAAGACAGCTTGTAATTAAATATTTTTCAAAAGACTTTTCTTTGGAGTACTTCCACCTTAAAAATCCCACCCCATTCATCTGCCTTTCCGTGAAATGACTTTTTAAAGGAGGGAGACACCTTCCCTGAACTCCCCGCCTCCATCATGCTCCAAAGGATGCAGTGATTTGCATCCTGACACCAAGAATATAAAGATAAATTACTTCATTGAGAGCACTGGAGAGCAAGGCCCACCTCTGAAATGTTCCGCAGAGCCCCCTAGGATCAATGCCAGTCATCCGTACACTCTCCATGAATATTAATTGGTGATAATTGAAAAATAACACCCATCATCCTTAAAGAAGAAAATCATACAAACTGATTGAGAACTTTCATGCAGACTATATTCTTATCACTTATATCTACTAATGGCTCAGACTGTCAACATCACAACTGATACTACTACTGATACAATAGTGGTATAGCTACCTATATTTAGTCATTCATTCATTCAGCAGTTGTATTGAACTGTGGTAGACATAAAGATAAAGAACAAATCCTGTTTTCGAGAATCTTACAAATGACTGTATATAGAAGAGAAGTGAGAGATGCATTAAAAAGCATCACACAAAGCAGAGTGATTATTAAGATAAATCAACATGTTGTAGGGACACAGAGAAGTCATTCATTTTGGTGAGTGTCCAGAAAAGAAAAGCTGTACATACAGAGTAATATTTATATAGAATTCCAGAGAACAATGAACATTTCTTTAGGTACTGAAGAGAAAATGTAGTCGTAATTAACAAGGTCTACAATATCATGGAATAAAGAATAACAAGTATTTATTTGGGGGGGGGATTCACAATAAGGGTTGAGAGCCATGGTTCTCAGTGGGCCCTGGAAGCTTCAAACAAAACTCTGACCACCACCCAAGAGAGCGAGCATGCATTTTGTCTGCATTTTTTTTTAGTCCACACACCACACCCCAGACTACGCCCTAATGAGCTGTTACCTACAAAAGTGATTGACTGAATGAATTCTCATGATAAGATTTGGAAAAAGGCTGGGGTGAAGGTTGGGTATCTTTGAGTGGCCTGGAGAATGGTCAAGGTCCAATGAGGGCTACAGTAGGCATTTATTTTGGAATATTTTTAATGCCATGCTAAGCAATTGAACTTTACTTGGAGGTGGGAGATGTTCAAAGTTGTTTAAAGGAGTTTGTATGATTATGGTTATTATGTATACTCCTACTCGAGTACAATTTTCCGTAGCTGGGGGCTTTTGCCTACTTCATTCACTCCTGTATCTCAAGACTATTACCCCAATGACTCGCACGCTGTAGATTTTAATAGATAACTGCTGTGTGGGATTCCAGTGGGGGCTTTAGAATTGATTTCTGGTGATGATGTGAGATTAAGGAATCAGGAAGACTATCAGGAGATTGCCTGGAGGTGGAGGTAGGGGTGACTGAAGACAAGAAAGGAAGACAGGTAGACAAAAGGGCAGAGATGTATGCTGGATGCCCTGATCCCTGATGAGTGAATATGGGACCCAGCAACCAATGTGCTTGTGAAAGTGAACAAGTCTCTGGCTGTCACTGGTCCAAGACAGTGCCACAGTGGAGCTGCAATAGAAGGGGTACTAAAAGGAAGAAAGTGGATTTGCTTTGAGAAAGTCTAATTTGGGAAATTCATTTGGTTACTTACTTAAAGTAGAAATTGAGGCGATCTCTTTCGTGTGCCTCATTGAGACAGAAAGACTCAGTTCAGGATGTGGGAGTTAGCAGGGTGGAAGTAATCATTAAGACGAGTGGAGTGGGGTGGACTGAGTGTCCTTGGGGAGTAAATGGCAAGATCACAAGGTCAGAAGGAAGAATCTGGGTAAGGCATGCATTAATGGAAAACAAAATAGAAGCCTGAAAATGATAGAAGTGCTGGCTAGGTTTATGTCAGCTTGACATGAGCTAGTTTTCTTAAAGGAGGGAACCACAATTGAGAAAATGCCTCCATAAAAATCCAGCTACATTTTTTTGATTAGAGATTGATGGGGAGGGCCCTTGGGGGTGCACCACTAGGCTGGTGGTCCTGGGTTTTATAAGAACACAGACTGAGTAAGCCAATAAGCAGCACCCCTCTGTGACTTCTGCATATCAGCTCCACATCCAGGTTCTTTCCCTGTTTGAATTCCTGACCTGACTTCCTTCATTGATGGACTACAATGTGGAAGTGTAAGCCAAATAAACCCTTTCCTCCCCAACTTGCTTTTGGTCATGGTATTTCAACACAGTGATAGTAACCAGAACTAAGACAATAGAAAAATCAGGGCAAAAGTTAATACCTCAGTAGGTCAAAGGAGGAATTCTCTCATTTTAGATGTGACCAGAAGGATTGAGTTCATCCAGCAGCAAGACAGGGTGAAGGCTTTCAGAGCCACTGGGTTGGGAGGCAGGTCACACTTGTAGTTTTGATAGAATGACAGAGGTAGAAAGCATGAGGGATTACAAGTGTTGAATGAGAGAAAAGAACCTACTGTGAACTACTTTTTCAAAGCAACTTGGGAGAAACAAAGAGAGAGTTAACTCAAGGGAATCACAGTTGAAAGATGTAAACTTTATTTCATTTCATGGAGGAAAGAAAAGGGTATGTTTGGGAGATAACAGGAAGTGGTTGCATAAAGACTAATGGTGCACTCAGTTTTTCTGTAATAGAGCATATAGTATTTGACTCTGAGAAAAAGGGTCCTGGCTGAAACTCTTGTTTTATCTGCATAAAGCAACACATCCAGACACATTTTTAACACATGGTGTCACACACAGTCAATCAAGATGATATCTAGTCTCATTAACACTGACCATTCTTGCAGCTTTATTTTGCCTGGGCTGTGATGTGATGAGGTCACAGAGGTAGCAAGAGCATGGTATATCTACACTTGTATCACAATTTGTCTTGGGGATGGCTGTGCAGCCCCAACGTGAAGTCATACTAGAAAGAGGGGGAACACCATTGCTCTAAAACTCAGGTTTTATGAAAATGTTTGGAATCCTAGATGCTGAGGTCTGTTAGCTGGTGACTGGAAGTTCTCCATAGTTCTCCAGAAGGTTCTCATGACAATTCATCATATTCACACTTTCCCATATAAAATGAAGTAAGTGTAGTAAAATGTTAAGGGAAAATGGAAGCTGTACTCTTTGTGTAGTGCCACACAAGTTTTGTAGTTTAAAGGTCACACAGAAATAGCTGCGCAGAAGGGAAAGGATGCTGTGTCCCAGGATGTCTCAGAGTAGTTACCTATGGTGGTGAGATCATAGAATGATGTGATTTCTTCTTCGTATTTCTACATGTTTGCAAAGTGTATAACAATTCATAATTATCTTCATCAACATAAAACCTGGACTTAAATATTGCAACAGTAAAATTGTCCATATATTCTCTCATACTGGTCTTTCTAGTGAGTAGGGTTTGGAGGCCTCATTTTCTAACTCCTGGAGGTTGAGTATGTGTTTCCATGAAATACCAGAATTGCCTGTGGGAACCATTTTCTCTTTTAGATGCCTCCCTGGGCTGAGATGGGTGATGGTGTGTCCCTCATCAGTTAGGCAAAGGAGGGGTTTCCCTCTTTCTACTTCCCCTCCCTTTCTTTCTCTTCCTTCCTGTTCCTACTTTCACTGCTTCTGCTCCTGACTCCTAACCCTTTCGTTCTCCTTCTCTGGTTGGCATTGCTTCTGCTGATGCTCTATTTTGTGTATCATTAGTAAAAGGCACCAAGAATGAAGATAGGCAAAGCACTTATTTTTGACTGTTGGCCTCCAAATCTTGATCTTAAAATTCATTTTAAAAGATTATATCTTGGTGATAATGAAAGTGTTTGCATCTTAATCATGGCGATGCATATACAAACCTGTGCATGAGTGTGCTCATGTGCGTGTGCTCACGTGCGTGCACATGCACACACACAGAGGAATCATTAGTAAAATGGGTGGATTTGTTGGTGTCTGTATCTCAGTTATAATATTGGACTAAAGTTTTACAAGATAGAGAAAGAAAACTGGGTAAAGGATATATTATGCTAATAAATTACTTCTGATAAATGCATATGAGTCCACTATAATTTTTAAACAAATGATTAACTAAAACACACACACAAATCACACATACCCACACACCAATGAAACAAAATAAAAACAAAAACCAGGATTCATTCACATCATGTAAGAGCAATTGCCCATTTGGCTTTGACAGTAAAAATAGAATATTTAAAAACATCTATTATGAAATTATTTTGTATTAGGCATTAGGGAATCTAGGTTCTTTGTATTTATTATTCCTTTTTCATCAATTCAGTAGCCCTCTGATAGGTATCATCATTGTCCTTGTTTGGATACGTAAGAAAATGGAGGCTCAAAAAGTTAAATAATTTACTCGCACCCACACAACTGGTAATTGCAGAATGAAGACGCAGCCAGGCAGCTTGATTCCAGAATATGCATGTGTCAGCACATGACACGCCTCTGTGTGCTGGCACATGTCATATTTGCCTTGGACAATGTAGCTCTGATGCGTAGAGGGATTTTTACTCCTTCCCGACATCATTTTATCACATTAATCTTTGAAGTTGTTTTAAAATTGTTTTCTCTCGTTAATGTTGTTCACATCCTGCTAAAATAAGACATAGAGATGTACCTCTTATTTTAGAAGGCCATGAGTATTTTATTAAAATACACTTTATGAACCAGGCGGTGGTGGTCCATGCGTTTAATCCCAGAACTCCAAAGGCAGAGGCAGGAGAATCTCTGTGAGTCTGAGGCTAGCCTGGTCTACAAGAGTTAGTTCCAGGACAGGCTCCAAAGCTACAGAGAAACCGTCTCTCGGCAAATCAACATATGTATAAATGATTATAAATATAGCATGTAGCTATTCTTAAGTCTACTCACCTCTCACTAGCTTAATGTTACTATGGTAGGTAAGATCACCATTATTACTATTTTCTTTTCTGAGCTATAATCGTCCCTACTTACATATTTTGTACATCTTCCTATCAGTATCTTTTACCTGGCTTGTATTTATAAGACTTACATTCTTATAATTACCAGTTGAGCTTTCTTTTGGTGGCTTTTCTTTCCCCACTTATTGTTTATTGGAGTTAGTTAGGGCTTGTCTATAGGATCTGTTCATCCAGGGCATGTGCTCTACCTTCAATGAATCTTGTGGTCCAGTTGAAAGACAGAGAGGCCTGAGAACTACTAAGCTCTGTAAAACTTGAGTTTTAGAACAGGGGAACAGGTGCATGGGCATCATGTAGTCGGACCAGAGGGTTCAGACCAATGTGTGTTCTGGTGAGAGAAGACTGAAATCGTGAAAACCGAAACAAGTGTGCTCCTGTCCTAGTGTGTCAATAAGTGTGCTCCCGTCCTAGCATATCAACAAGTGTGCTCCCGTCCTAGTGTGTCAATAAGTGTGCTCCCGTCCTAGCATGTCAACAAGTGTGCTCCTATCCTAGTGTGTCCATAGGAAGCAAATGGCAACAAAAGGCAAGGAGAAAAACAAGAGTGAGCCAATGGGATGATAGCACTGGATGGTAATTTATGCTGTCTGTACAAAGGGAGCAGCTCCAGGATATGGACAACAACAGGTACCATCCAGATGGCTTTGATCCTAGGTTTCTAGATGACTTCAATCATGTATCCTTGAAGTTCTTGCTAGAGGTGATATTTTTCATTCTGGGGAGCAGTGTGGAAGCTGGAAACCACCTGAGATGTTCTGGATTGGGGCAAGCACAGTGGTTATGAGTTGCTGGTTCCCATGGTGAATTGACTGCCCTCATGCTGTTCCAAGCCTGCATTCCTTGAGATACTGAGGCAGTTTGAAGGCAAGATGCCGATATCCTGCAGAGAGGGCTGGAGAGTCAGCAGGGTTGCTGACCTCATGCAGGTCTGCTGGGCACATGCTAACATGTCTTTTCCTGGAGACTTTGTTCAGGGATGGGAGAGAATTGGTTGGCTAGTTAAAGTTAGCACTACAAAGATGGTCTTGCAGGCAAAATGAAAGAGAATCTTTGCAACCAGTCACAGGGGAGAAAGGTCATTGTGGAGGGAGGAGCAGGAGATGATGTGGAAATAAAATAATGAGAAGAGCATGGGGCGTGATAACAGGCAGACTCAAAGAAGTGGGGAGAGAAAAGGACTGTTGGCTGCCCTGGGACTGTCTAAGCTGCGTGAAATGTGCAGATAAAATGTAGGATGGGCATCTTATTACAATTGGTATGTACACTGCATGCTTCTCTCTGCTAACTCCTTTCCTATACTAAACTCTTAAACTTGAGGGCTTTAGGGATGTGAGAAGAAGAAAGAAAGAGAGAGAGAGAGAGAGAGAGAGAGAGAGAGAGAGAGAGAGAGAGAGAGAGAGAGATGGCTATTTTGGTGGCAGCAAAATCCACTCAGTGTGGCACTATTGATTGGGAACAGGAAGCTTGACTTGAAATTGTTTCCCCCATCAGACCTCATTACCCACATCTGCCTTTGAGCGTGTCCCTATCTAATTGCTGCCTAGGTAGCACCCACCCTACACAACATGGATGAGAATGCAGTGTCCTTATGAACCTCCTGCCTGATTAATAACCCGGTCTCAACCAGGTGCTTGGAGGAGACACAGTAGGTAGGAGAGAACAGTCCTGAAAACAGCTGGTGTGTGTGCCATCAGTACACCCCCTCATTCTTTGATGAGATGGATTCTTTCCACAAAAGCCACTGCCAGCTGCAAAAACATGGTAACAAGTATTTTTTTTTTCTGCTGAAATAAAGCAATTACTGCAGAGTACGCAAACACCTAAGTGACCCCAATGGAAACCAGAGCAATTTTCTTTGAAGCTGCTTTCCACCGAAACAGCACAGCATTCCCCAAAGCTGAATTCTAGACATCAAGGCAGGTTTCTTGCCTTCTAGAGAAGGAGACTGTCTGATAACTTGGAGCAGGAGTGAAGGGGATCTCTGGGTGGGAAGATGGGGAAGGAGTGGGTCAAAGGCCAGCTGGAGTACTGGAACCCTACAAAGGATTCCCAAACACCTCGGCTTCAAATTCCTGCAAATGGCCATCTCCTGTTCGTGCTGAAAGCTGCTGAGCCCTGTGGACTCCCTGAAAGGTGTGCTCACGATCTCTTAAGGGCATCTGTGTCCTCGATGGTGACAGGACAAATCAGATTTCCACCTCACAGAAAGCAGTTGCTCTAGAGTCCTTTATGTCTCCAGCAGTTGTCTAAACATCAGCAAAATTGAGACAAGGGCTTGAGATTACTCATGTGGTAGGTATACCATGATGGCTAATCCTGACTGTCGCCTTCGCCTTCCTTGTATCACTAAGAGATGCCTGGCAGGGCTATACATGTAGCTCAGTGAGTAGAGTGCTCGCCTACCATGCACAGAGCCCAGGCTTTGACTCCCAATACTACATCCACTATCAACTAGACAAGGTGGCTCTTGCCTGTCATCCTAGCATCTTTGAGATTGAGACAGAAAGATCAGAGACTCAAGACTATCCAGTGCTATACAGGAAGTTCTAGACCAGTGTGGATTACATGAGACCCTATCTCAAAAGGAAAATCAAAACAAATGCCTAGAAGATTAATGAAGCACACCTTTGGGTTGTGACTATGAGGATATCCCCAGAGACAGCTAGGTTCTTAGAACTCTGAATTCATAACATGACAGCTTTATTGGAAGATAGTAAATGTGGAAGATGGGGCTCAGTTGGAGGAAGTAGATTTCTAGGAGAACATCCTTGGCGGTCATGTCACACCTTGGTCTTTTCCAAGATCTCCCTTTTTTTCTGCTTTCTGGCCACCACATTATAAACTGTCCTGCCTTGCCCTGCCTTGCCCTGCCCTGCCCTGTCCTTCATGCCATGTTGGGTGAACACTTCTGAAACTCTGAGCCAAAATAAATAGTCATTCCCTCCAAGTCATTGGTGCTACAATTATGCAAAGGTAACTAATACATGTACCTACATTTAAGATCAATCTAGATTTAAACCTTGGCTCCATTATTTAATAGTATCAATCAAAAACTCTCAGTTTCCTGAGACTAGGTTTCTCTATTTTCATCTCATAACACCAGAGCTGATGTGAATTACATAATGGAGTCAAGGTCCAGGCAAAAAGAGAAGCTTAATGAAGTTTAGTTTCTCTATCATTAAGCCATCTTGCTAGAGGGCCTTTGAATTAAATACTCCACCCCTGTCCCCAAAGAGCAAGCTTTTGTAGAAATCAGTGTTTCCAAGAGAAGGGCTACACAGAATTTCGCTTTACTCAATTGACCTCACCTCTCTTAAACTCAACTAGGCCTTCAGAGAAATCTTTTCTAAAATTATATCTGCTTCATAATTCAAGGCTTATTTCTGAGTTGACTGAGCTCTTGTTAGAAGTATTCTGGAATCAGACTGTTTCCACTTTTTTTTTCTTCAATGCAGTACATGACCAACTTCCTGAACTGTGAGTTTGAATGGTCATGGACCCTGATTTTGGCTCTAGTATTTACTGATATGTGGTTGAGCAGGTTGACTCAATCCCTCTGACTCTTGATTGTGTTATTTGGAGAATGGAGCTGATGAATCTGTCTTGTGGGTCATTGGTAAATTAAGTGAAAAGTTATGAAGGTATGGTACATGGGCTAGGTGCTCCATGCATGCTTATTTGCTTCTTTCTTGCATCTAGAAATAACTTCAAGAATTTCCTGGGATAATTAGATTAATATTTATTCTAGAGCATCATTGGGTAACTCAGATTTGCATGATTTGGACACACATATAATATTTGTCTATTATTCATTGGCTTTATACTTAGGGCTAATGTTATATCAGATATTCCAGTTAAATATTCCAAAATATATAAAGATCTTAAGATGTATTTTAATGTGGTAATTGAAATGATATCTACTTTTACATTTAGGAAGTCATTCTAACTGACCTTTGTTTGCTCTTTTTTGATATTTATAACTTCTTTTACAGAGCTTCTTATAGGTTTTCTGGTGTGGGAGGTCCTTCTGTCTATGTGTTGCTTTTATTGGTTAATGAATAAAGAAACTGGCTTGGCCTGATAGGGCAGAGTAGAGATAGGCAGGAAAAACTAAACTGAATGCTGAGAGGAAGAAGGCAAAGTTAGAGAGAAGACATGTTACCCTGCCAGAGACAGACACCGGAATTTTACCCAGTAAGCCATAGCCTCATGGCAATACAAAGATTAATGAAGATCGGTTAATTTAAGAAAAGAGTTAGCCAGAAATACACTTAAGCTATTGGCCAGGCAGTATTACAAATAATATAGTTTCTGTGTGGTTATTTCTGGATCTGAGTGGCTAGGAAACAAACAAGCAGCCTCCTACTACAAATTGGCGCTCCAACGTGTGCTCGCTAAACCCATATAAAACCTGAGAAAGTTTAAAAAGGAATTCTAGACACACACAAAAAAAGTTTATCCACAGTTTTTTTTTTCAGCTAGCAGCTTGCCACAGCTCCCTTAAGAGAGATCTTTCTGATTCAGCAGTACCAAAACAACAACAACAACAACAAAACCCACAGAGTTTCAAACCAGTGGTTTCCTGGTTCACCAGAATGAACTGCTCTGGCTCTTTTGGTAGGTTCAGCTATGGAGCACTTGAAACAGGGTTTGTGGGCCCAGGTGCTTGTATGCCTGCTTGGAGTTAGGAGGAAGGTAGAAGAGACCATGCCCACAGCTCAGTGCTTCCCCCCTCCCTGCCCCTGCACCAGCCTGGGCAGGCAGCGGGATCAGGTCTGCTAGAAGTGTAGGAGTGCACAGGTAGGAGAGCATGGTGGATTCCCACCACTATACACAGAGATATTTCCAGGCCATGCAATGCTCTGTATGTTATATTTAGCTATTACTCAGATAAAAAGGGTTTATGTGCTGCATGCTCATTCTCAGAGTTAAAGTGCTGAGCTCACCTTCCACCTGGCAGTACCAGAGCTGGTAATAATGGTATGTCCTCATATTAAAAGGTGGGAGAGGTGGGGCCAGCATCCGGAGTCACTGAAACCAAGCTACTTACCAATTTAGAGGTGGTCCTTGTCAGAAAATAATTATAGATATATAATAAAAACAGATTCAAACAGATATGGACCTCTAAATGGGTCACAATGTTGGCTAAATATATGTAGGCTTGGGAGAGAAAAGAAAAAATATAAACAGTTATGAAAGGAAGTAAATGATTTATAAAAAAAGAAAACTAAGTTTTTTAAAGAGACAGAGTACAGACAGCCATAGATTAAAAGGAGTAAAGAAAAATAAGCCATGTAAAGATGGAAAATTCTGGATTATGTATGTATATTATTATATTTTTTTGAATTTTTGGCTGTTAAAAAGCTACATAATAAGAGACATTTCATTGTATGGACTGATAAGTTAAGGCAACATAAAGTTATTTTGACTTCAAAATTTGACTCTAAGGATATGTTGCTTTGGAGAAGACGTTCTGCTTCTGTTTCCAGAGAAGATAAGAACCTATGGATTAATTCCATTCTGATGTCATTTGATGGACCAAGACCCCCAAAAGCTTTGCCCAACAAAAAGCAAAAATCAGTTTGGAGAGAACTATACCCATATTCCCAAATATTGTTTACATTTAAAGGGGGCTATGCTATAGAGATTTGCATTGGTATGGATCTTGGTTTATTGATACAAATCTAAGGTCAATTTTTGTTATATGTATATTTCTTCTCTTGATTAAGGTATTGTGTTTGTGCATCTCATTTTAAAATGTAATGTATAATTAAGAAATACATATTAATAGATAATCATCTATAATAGTCAAGCTTATAGTCATGTTAGTTAGGTTTTCCAGATTTATAGAGATAGAGTTTAGTTAGGTATTCTTCAAATCTTTCAGAAACCTTCAGAATATATCATTTAAATATTATAATAACTTAGGATTTTTCATAACAATGAGATGCATCTACTCCTTCAAGCATCAATTACTTCAATAGGAAGATGGGTACCAAAGAGGCTCCTTATGCAAGAAACTGCTCTTGCCTAGACTGCTTGATGAATCGAACACGCAGAATGCCCAGAGAAATGGCTGCTGAACTGGCCTAAAGGTGAGACAGTCCTTTAGGGTTCCTGTTTCCTAAAAGATTCTGCCAGACATTCTGCCATTATAGGTGGAATTGTCTTTGAAATTTTCAGCTTCATGGAAAAGTCTGCCAGATACTATGGGCCTGTAGGCTGAAGATGAATGCCATAATGTTACAAAAGAACTTTGGGTGACTGTTCAGGCAGCAAGATGTCTCTGTCAACTCTAGAGTTTTGGAAGTTGCTTATAATGCACTTTATGATTACTTAGGTAATATTATATCCTTCTGGAGTTTTTGATGGATTTGAAGAAAAGATAGTTTTAGTTATAGTTTTCCTTAGTTATGATAAGAGATAAGGTAGATATAAATGTAACTGTAATTCTTGCTTGATACCTGCTTGATTATATGTAATTTTACTATGTTAAAGTTAAAATCTTTCATTTTTTATTTAAACAGAAAAGGGGAAATGGTATGGGAGGTCCTTCTGTCTATGTGTTGCTTTTGTTGGTTAATGAATAAAGAAACTGGCTTGGCCTGATAGGGCAGAGTAGAGATAGGTGGGGAAAACAAAACTGAATACTGGGAGGAAAAAGGCAAAGTCAGAGAAAAGCTATGGAGCCCCACCAAAGACAGATGCTGGAACTTTACCCTGTAAGCCACAGCCTTGTGGTAATACACAGATTAATGGAGCTGGGGTAATTTAAGATATGAGTTAGCCAGAAATACGCTTAAGCTATTGGCCAAACAGTATTTCAAATAATATAGTTTCTGTGTGGTTATTTTAGGTCTGACCAGCCAGGAAACAAACAAGCAGCCTCTTACAACAGTTTTCTTCTCTCTCTACATCTTATTATGGCCTTTGGCCAAAAGTAGTAAAATTCTGACCCAGTCAAGTTCCTACTGATAATTTTTCCTTATGTCACATCTAGCTTGCTCATACTTATACATTGCCTCTGAGTTCTCAAAAGAATATGCTTTGGTGAGAAGGGATCAAATACTAAGTACTTTTCCTGGAAAAATAAGTTAGGGTAAACGGGAGAGGAAACAATAAGTGGGGAAAGAATAAGAAGCAAATATTTAGATGCACAAGAGGAGAAAGGCCTCCAGCTTTGTGGAGGTGAAAAGCCAATGAGCTTGAGAAACTTTGCTGGGCCTTTTATTCTAATTTATTACTAAAAGATAGATGAGAGTTCCTCCCAGAGCAGTAACTCAGCAGAAACAATTGCATACTATTATGAGAGCCAAGACTCAAGAGAGACTGTCCCGCCTACTTTCCTCATCCTCCTGCATGTTTCCACCTAGTTCCTCAGATGAGAACAATGAGTGAGGGAGGTATGAGGAGAATATTCTGCCGTCTCTTGATTCCAATCAGCATTCTAGTTTTGAACAGTTACTAGTCAGAGAATGTGTCTTGAAATCTCATCTCAGTTCTGTGTTTTTTGTTCAGCACTTAAACTTATAGCTATTACCCTACCAAGGACTTTAAAAGTACCAGCCTGGGGCATTCATGCAGTTGATGCAGTGTGTTATTTGCCTTTTCTGGTGTGTGGGCATGTGTGTGAAAATGTGACTTCTCCCCCTCTAAACTGCTTTCAAGGTTTTATAAGATATTCTTCAAATATCTAACAGTTTGTCACAAAGGTAACATCTCTTATAAACCCATTCTCAGAAAGTATTTATATTCATATACTATTCCTTGGGCAAAAGTGTTTCCTACATTTACCATCTAATTTCCCACTTACTTTAAGTTGATTCTTTTTTGTGATATCATATTTGAAAGACCAATACTAATAATCTAATGCGTTTCATTTATCTCTATTCTTGATCTTAGTTTTATCAAGTTATGGGGCCTGAACATACATACAATAGATACATACCCTGAGCATACATATATCTTCAAAACATATACACAGTATATGTCAGATGTACCCTCTTCTTAAGGGTAAATACTATTCCATTGTATGAAACAATCACATTTTGTTTGCCTGTTCATCTTAAGAAGATGGGATTTGGGCTCCTTGCACCCTTGGTCATTGTGAATAATGGTTGGAATAAGCTAACTGAAGTACATAAAAGAAAACAAAATGGCTTGGAAGACAGAGAGAGTAAAAGTAAATCCATTGCAGGACAGGACAGACTTCAATGCATATCAATCTATCCCTGTGTTCTAGATTCCATTTGAGAGGACCCAAACAGTCTTTATATAAATGATTGGTTTCCAGGTGGTGTTATTGTGTGTTTGTAGAGTCTTTGGGAGGTGGAACATTGGAGAAGGACCTAACTTCGTTGAGAAAATGCCCATAAAGGAAAAGCTTCCATTATCTCTCTACTCCTAGCCTGAGATATGAGCAATCGCCACTACACATGTCCCTGCCTTGATGTGCCCCACCAGTCACCCTCACCCCAGTGAATTAATGTAAGCATCATGATTTTGAGCCTCCAAAACTGTATAATAATTAAATTTCTTCTCTTTATAAGTTAGTTGTGTCAGATATTCTATTGTAGTACTATGATTCTGAACAACACATACATAAAACACATGTATAAATATGTGTGCAAGATTAAAAAAAATCTGAATTTTCGGTACAGCTTTAGCAGTTGCAGGTATTTAGATAGTAATGAAATCAAAGGAATGAATAAGATTGAATAGAGAAAACAGGCAGAATAAAAGGCAACGGCTTTTTTCCAAGACCTAAAGAACTCCAGTTTTGTGGCTTAGTAGAAGAAAATCAGCCAAAAATGGAGGACAGAAAACCATACAGAAAAATAGAAAAGAATACAATAAAGTGTGTAGTTATTCATTTCCATAGAAAACCTGGAAGAGAAAAAGAATATACTTAATTTATGTGTGTATTTGTATATAGAAATATATTTGTATATATCCATGCACACATATATGCTCTCATTTGTGTTTGTGTGTGTGCATGTGTATACATTCACACACATTCAATTATGTGAATGTCTTCAATGCTGCTGAATTATACATAGCAAAAGTCAGTGGTAAATTTTATGATATATGCACTTTACTACAGTAGAAAAAGAAAAGCTAGGGACCATGTTAAGAGATTGTCAGAATATAATGTGCCAAACCCAGAAAAGGAAACACTTAACGATTGGAATGTTCTGAAAGGTCAAAGGCCTGGAACAAGGCTATAAGAACAAACAGAGAAGACTTACGGGATAAAAACGAGTATTAGAAAATACGCGAATAAAGTCAGGCGGATCTCTGTGAGTTCGAGGCCAGCCTGGTCTATAAGAGCTAGTTCTAGGACAGGCTCCAAAGCTACAGGGAAATCCTATCTCAATAAACAAAACAAAACAAAGACAAAAACAGAAAGAAAATAGGTGAAGAATACTACTTTGGCCCTAGCTCTCAAGTCAAGAACTTCAGTGTATTTGAGTCTTTCTACCCTGTGTAGTCAGATGTGCTTGCATGTGTGCACTGCTAAAGGAATCCCCTGGATCTTGATTTACAAGAAGAAGTTAGCTAAGGGAGACTTTTTCATGTCTTCTAGCTTCAAGGAAGGTTTTACAAAGAAGGCAAAATTTTCTGAGGACCTTGAATGCTGGGTAAGGTAGAATAATTGAGAGTTGGATGTTGGATATAAGACCGCATGAAAGGACTCATCGAATGAAGTGCGATGGGAATGGGCTTGGTGGATGAGTAGTCGTGGTGTGTGGGCAGCTGCAGGAAAGCATCCTGCCTGATTGGTCTGGTCATGTTGACTACTCATGTGTTGGACCCTCTAGAGTGGCATGTGCCACGGGCTATCTGCTAAAGGCATGCAGTGTAGTTAAACTGCTAGGTATACCTGAGATTCTGTGAGAAGAGGGAGGAAAAATTATCAGATACAATTCTGGAAGTTTCTGGAAATAGAAGTTATGCAAAGAGAAGGGAAAACTGAACAAACAGTTGACCATGAAATGATGAATATTACAGGGAAACCAGTGACATTTGATCAATCTACCCTTGATGGGGAAATGAAGGCAAATGAAGGCGTCTTCTCTTCTAAGGCTGTTTCACGGATGAAGGCCAGTTGAGCATCACGAGAATTGCTATTAACAATGCAATTAGTTGTTGAACCAAATGACACAGGCTGTAATGTCTCCTATTTAGGAGGCTGAGGCAGGGGGATTGCACACTCAGTGTTAGCCTGGAGTTCTGAGTAAATTCAAGACCAGCCTCAACAGCTTAGTAAGCCCCTGTTTCAAAATTTGACAGAAGTCTGGAGATAAGAGTCCAATGTTAGGGTGCATGCACAGTCCTATATTCTCAGTACTACAATCGAAACAAAACAAGTGATACATCATATAGATAATCTAGATGAAATTATATAAAAATTGAGTAGGGTCCCCAGTGTTGGAATTTAGGACCACATAACCAATAAAAAGGGAACTTCAGTTTTAGAACACATTTCTTATATTGGCTAGAATAGTCCCTTGATCAAATTTATTGTAACTCGTGTGTGTGTGTGTGTGTTTCTTGCATGTCTCCTCTTCAACAACATGCTACTATGTTTCGCTCTCCTTTCATTCTATGAATAAATAATTTTGTCTAAATCCATCAGTCAGTGTCCCTACAAACAGGTAATATACTTCTATTATGTGTCATGGGGAAGTTTATGGAGGGACTATTAACAAGACAGAGGAAATCATAGCATAACATATAAGAGATTAGACAGAAGGGGCTGCAGTCATCCTTAGGCCTGTGGGCAAAGGGGAAGGAGTTACTGAAATGCAAAGGCAGCAGGGGCCTTCAGAGAAAGAGAGCTGTGCTGTCCTTATGAGATATACCCAACCTGAGCCCATGAGAAATCCCACTCTGTTATTCTGTATCTCTCCTAAAACCTATTCAGAGTAAGCCAGATACCCAAGGAGCCATGCAGAATTCATAGGGCAGCTTCCTTGAAAACTGAACAGCATCATGGGAGAAGCGGATGTTGGATCTGGAGCAAGAAGGAGAATGCCCGTGGGATTCCATGCTGTTCCCAGCTTGGCAGTTTCCACATTCATCCTGAGTGGAATTTAAACTTTAATTTTCCATTTTCCTTATTTTGATTTTTATACCTACTGTGAACTTACTCATTCATTTAAATTTTTAAACAGCATGTATTTCATTGCTGGGCACGGCCTGCTTGTCTCAGCCTGAGCTATGGGTCATCTCTCAGAACCTTTCCTTGCACAATGTCCCCAGGAACAACCCGTTCCCCATACTGATTGGAGATCTGTACCTCTAGCGAGAGTCCTTACCTCTGACATGCTTCCAGGTGATGTCTACGCAGCTGGCCCACTGGCTGCCTTTGAAGAGCAAGGTCCTGAAAGTTGAAAGTGGTCATTAGATGGACTGCCAGCTGTCCCAAATTAGATAGGTGAGGCAGTGTGAGAGCCCCCCCCCCTTCCTGGTGCAAGGCTGGCCATCTGCTACTTCATTATTTCTTGGCTTCGCTACTAGATCCTAGGATTCAGGTGTGCTGGGTACTTCTCCGAGCCTCAAAATTCCTGCCTTCTATGTTTGATTTCACGCTGCTCTTCTCTCTGGATTTGTGAAGGAACGATGACTGCCAATTACCATGATTATCTTCTGGGAACAGTGGCCGATAAGTCCTGCTATCTGCCTCACCGTTGCTGTCATGTGTTTGAACATCATTTCGCTTGATGCTTACCTGCGCCAGACAAGCTGATGATGTTTTGGCAAGCGGATCACTGAGTTTCAGGAAGTGGGGAGTTTATAATTATGGACGTGCTTCTCTTTAACCATGTAGACTCACATTTGAGAGGTCAAATTAGTGTGTCTGTGTCCCTGTTGTTCAATAACGAAACTCTGGAATAACACAAAGAAAGTGACCATTCGACCAGAGCTCAAGCACCTGCAAATTGCAGGGGGAGGGGCATCTACAGGAGGAGGAGGAGCTTGAGTGTTCCTTGAAGCTGTGCCAGTCAGCTATGGCAGAACTCTGAAAGCCAAGACCCGGGGAAGTTACGATGCAGGTGGAAAGACAGACTGTCTTTGTGATGATCATAGATACCACCGAACATAGGGTCTATAGGCAGAGACGGCAATCTGGCCAATGGAGTTGAGAATATTGGACGATGAAGAAGAGAAGAAGAATGTAGCTGATGAATTTTTGTCTTAAGCAACTAGGAAGAACAACATTTAAGATCAGAGGAACTGGGGAGATGGCTCAGTGGCTAAGAGTGCTTCCTGTTCAAGCACGAGGACCTGAATCAGGATCCCAGCATCCACTTTCAGATGTCTAGTGTGGTGATGTATGCTCCTAGGCCTAGCACTATAGGGAATGGGTGCAGAAGGATCATGGGAATTTACTTACCACCCCTAGCTTTAGGTTCAGTGAGGGGTCCTGTCTCAGGGAATCAGGTAGAGAGTGATAGAGCAGAATGCACAATATCCTTCTCTGGCTTCCAGTCCTGCATGCACAAGTTCAGGCACCAGTAAAGTCCTATGTGCACATACCATACACGTGCGCATTCACGAACACACAAGCATCCTCAGATACTTAAGATTAAAAAAAGAAATAGCTCCTTAAAAAGAAATCGCTCCTTTAATCTATATAATACAAAAAACTATTTATGGGGTGCTTACAATATGGCCAGTTCTCTCCACATATCCTTCAGATCATCACACCTTCTGTGGAAAATGGAACAATGATGAAGAGTGCGGACTCTAAATAAGCCAGCGGGGCTTCAATCTGGGGTGTGCCAATTCTGGAAACAGGGCCGGGAAGCTCTTGGTTGTACATGCTTCATACAGGGGAATGACTCAACAGTCTCCTAGGGGTGTCTGCACGACTAGAACCGATCAATGAAAATTGCTGAGAACAATGCTAGAACATGCCACGTTTTCAATCACGGCTCACAGTAATTATTATTATCATCTAATCAAGGTCGAGTTCCTGTGTAAATATTTGGTTTACCCCACAAAGCTGCGTTGTTGTATCCAGCTTGATGAAGATTTACTTAACAATGGGATGGCCGACTTCCTTCTGGTGGGTGTATGTATGTAACTTAACAGTGTTGAAATACATGCTGGATATTTCCCCATTATGTGGCCAGCACAATAAGCATCTATCTTGAAAGGCGTGCGGGAGACATGGTCTGGGACTGTAAGGCAGAGTGAGTCTTTCAGTACTCTGAGGGGAAAGGGAAGGCACAGTTAACGAGAAGGAAATCCATGCTTTTAATGACACCAAGACGCTATGTTTGTGCACAGTTCTCCTTAGAGAATAGGAAAAAAGTAAGCCTTCTTAGGGAACCATTTGTCCTTGAATCTGGAAGGTGTTTCAGGTGAGTTCTGCGAGTCTCAAAAGGTAATTATTACCGAGTAGCCAGTGTTACATCAAGTATTGGCTAAATCCCGCACAAGCATATTATTTAATCCTCTCTCAGTTTTTTGTGGTAGCTAAGTGTTGTCACATAATCCCCCATCAGTGAGGAAATGATGGGCCCAGCATTCCTACGTGACTCACAGTGCTCAAGGGCAAATGGTGAAGCCGAGAGATAACCATTGCTTTTTTCCCCAGCCAGCGAGTCTCCATTTTGTCTCTAAGTCTTGGCTCAGCTAAGCCGTCATAGAACAATCCCACTGTGAGGAGAAGCTCATTTCCAGATGATACTTGATGGAAGGCTGTGGTGATCAAGAAGGGATCAAGATAATGCTCAGAGAAGCCCGCCTGCACAGTTATAAAGCTGGGAAGGCTTGGGTTTCACCTCATCCAAATCTTTTTATCTGTAATATGGGGGAGGGTTTAGACCTCAAGGTCACCTGCACTTAGTGTCTAAGTCAAGACAAGAACCCACTTCCAGACTGGCAGTCACATCTACTGCTTTCTCCAAAGTGCCATTGCTAAAGCTAGGATTGGAAGTCTATGGTGGCCTTTCAGCAGGAAATAGTTAAACTGGGAAAATCATGCTTGCTAATTATTGAAATCACTAACGGATGCAGAGACGCTGTTTGCTTGGTGAACATATGTGGAGAATATTAATCGCCAGCATATATTACTGGAGCTCCTCCTTACAGAGCTCTGCATCACAACGTAAACATGCGGCGCCCAAAAAAGCATGGCTGTGCCTTAATAGCAGTATGAATTAATTATTAAGGACTTTAATTTTCTGGAGTAATTTTACTAGCTTGATTTTTTTAATCAATCCTTCTGTGGGCCTGTAATTAAAAGAACGTGTAGCAGCTTTTCATCCAGAAACTTTAGGAAATTACTAAGGAATGGTCACAGTTTAGACTAAAGCATATTTTCTGAGGACTGGGGTATGACTTGGTTGGTAGAGTGTCTGTATGTAAGGCATGATGCCCCAGGTTTTATCTATTGTCCTAGATAAAATTCACTCTAGTGGTTCAAATCTGCATTCCCAGCACATGAGAAGCAGAAGCAGGATAATCCAAAGTATGAGGTCATCTTGAGATATAGGTGACCAGCTTTAGGAAAAGAGAAAGACAGAGGAACTAAGGGCAGAGAGGGGAGAAGAAAGGAAGGGGAAGTTCTGTTCATTGAGGGACTCCTGATTGCTAAGAGTTACTTTCAGTGGAGCAAACACTTCTGTTTGTGGTTGCTTAAATATCTAACAAACTTCTGGGGCCACCTGCGTTAGAACATCGGCGGATATTGCCCCAAGAAGAACGGTATATCAGTCACATCTAACAGACCCCGGGTGCATGGTAGGCCCTCCACCAATGCCGCATTCAAGGACATTCTCTGCAATTCCAAAGCAGCACCATGGTTTGGATTTCCTACTGAATTGGCCCAAGGATCTGCTTAGAACTAATATGCACTGTGGGTAACTGATGAGGGACCAGAGGACCCAGTTTAATGATCAAGGGCTCTCGTGTCAGCCAGACCTATATTTTAGTGATGGCTGTGTCGCTGGCTGTCTTAGGCAAGTTACTTTGTCACTTTGACCCTTATTTCTTTAAAAAATGATAATATGTGCTTTACAGGGTCTGGTTTGAGAAGTGTGTGATAAATATGTAAAACGACCGAACTCGGGGTCTGAGAGGCTGTTTTTATTATCCACTTCTGCTTGACACCAGATGGAAGCCTTGGAGTGGAGAGTCACAAGATTGCATGCCAGCTATTAAGTTTGATTTATCTATTGTTTTTCCATATTTGCATAATCACTGGGTATCTTGGTAGCAGTATGTCCTAGTCTCCAGTCTCTGTTAAATCTAGTTTTAGATCAGAGGATATCGGCTTCTCCGTTGCTGCAGTCTCTCTCGGGTGTGGCTTTAGAATATTCTGCCAGCGCCCCACTTTTCAAGCCCTGTCAGAGAGACTCTACAGGACAAATATCTGTCCTGTCCCTGTGTTTGCAAAATCAAGGCTGAGTGTAAGTCTCCTCTTACACTCACTGCAAATTCACTGCAAGTTTTCTTTTCTTCTTAATTCAAGATCCATTCAATGCCTAAATATAGTATCACATTATCTGTTGGCCTTTGCATATCATTCAGAGTCAGGGAGTTACTCTCAGGCCTTCTCTATTAGGAACTGCTGTGCAGGTGAGGCCTGTAAAGACCAAGGTCAGCCTGGTCCAAAATGCTGATGAGCACCGGGGGCCAGAGATATTTCATGGTGCTTTTTCAGCAGTAAAGGTTTGTAAGACTTGGGTGGGATCTTCTCATGGAGTCTCATGGCAGGTAGGCGTTTTCATCTTTTTGTGTTATGCAGAAACTGAGTGGTGGGAAGCCAAAAGCTTATTTTTAAATTTGTTTATTTTTTATCTCATGGGTAGGTATGTTTTACCTCTATGTATGTGTGTGCACCACGTGCATGCTTGGTGCCTTTGAAGTTGGACAAATAAAAGGTAATCTGAGTTCCTGGGACAGCATTTACAGTTGGTTGTAAGCCACCAGATATGGGTGCTAGGAACTCAACCTGGGCCCTCTGGAAGAACAGCCAGGGCTCTTGACTGCTGAGCCATCTCTCCAGACCCTCAAACTTTCAAGACATAGCAACAGCCCTTCCTCTGAGTTCAGCTTCGGAGGAAACCTATTCCTAGTATGAATTATGACCTCCCATGCAGCACATGTGCTTTCCAGTTTCTCTGATGCCTTTGGGGATCACAGGTTATTTTATTTTGTTTTCTCCCTAACTAAATATTGACCAGTTACATAGTGTTATGGCTGAAGAATGGGAGTTTGAGAGCTGATTCGACTCTTTAGAATGCTGCTTGTTCTTTTGGAGGACCAGGGTTTGATTCCCAGCACCTATAGGGCTGCTCACAAGCACCTATAACTCCAGACTCAGGCCATCTGATGCCTTTCTCTGGCCTCTGTGGACACTACACGCATGTGGCGCACAGACATACATGTAAGCAAAATACCCACACACATTAAATAAAATACAGAATTAGAGGGAGAGGAGAGTGAAGAATGATTCGCCCTTGGGACTAAGAGAAGTCAGGCATATTGAAAGTAGACAAGTACAGCCTGGTTTTGGAGGTCTTTCATAGAGCACTCCTTAGAAAACATGGCTTGGTCCATTGATGATAAATCCCACACTTTTACATATACACTGGCTCAGCTGTTGAAAACATTTGTTGTTTGGGAAAGATGCTGCTTTCTTTTCTGTGGCATTAAAAATACTCATAAAGTTTACTGGCAAATAAAGCTGTTTTGGTGAATACTATCAACCTTGGTAGGAGAGTGTGTGGCAGACTTGAATAACCCCCCAACTCGACTTTCAATCCTTCTTCCCTTACTCAGTAACACTATAACTTATCCTAACTTTGTCTCTTGTCCCATAAACTGAGGCTACTCTACTAGTATATACCCTGGAAAACTATTGTAAAGATTATATAAATGTTTGATGGTATTGTCAGCTCTTAAGAGATGTTTTAAAAGTCAATTCCCCTTCCTTTCTGCCTTTTATTGAATCTTGAGGCAGATTTCTATGTTCTTTCACCAGACCTTACAAAGGACAAATACCAATTAGTCCATGGCCCCAAATGATGTATGTTCCCGAATGTCTCTGATTGCTCCTTCTAATTAGTGGGACCTGTTTCAGGTACTGAACATTGCCAGCAATCAATTTGAAAATGACAGACATGAACCCACTCATTATCCTAATAGGTCCATTTTTGGTATATAAAAACTGAGACCTGATCTTGCCTGGGGCACAAAGAAGTGAGCACCTTGGTTCCTGCCGAAGAATGTGACATTTAATACATTGTGTTCTCATTTATGAGTTGGTGACCAGTTTCATAATCAAGGAAGAGAGAGCACTGGGACAGGAAAGGAAAGGCTGCCTGTGGGGGTTTTCAGTCTTTGCCGTGGCAACAGGGTCTCTCTCCTACTAACTGATATCACTTGCTGCTGTATTTCTAGAGGAAACATTTTTTTAGGACTTCAATTTTTTAAAATGTCATGTGCATACATTCATACAAATTCACACTTCATAAGCTTAGAGCTCAGTGGCTTTTACTAAAGGGCTCAAGTCAATAAACCAAATCACTGGAATTGGTGAGATCCCTGCCGACCTGACTTCCACCCCCAGAATGCATATCAAGGTGGAAAGAGAGACCTAAGCAACTTTATGAAGCTGTCTTCTAATCTCCATATGCATGCTTTCACGCACAGGTCCACATGCACACATCATGCCCATGGCATAAATTCTTCTTCTTCTTCTCTTCTTCTTATCATTGCTTTAAGAAACAAGGCTATCAGTGCCTTTCCTCAGATCATTCTTGAGATTCCTTCTAGGGATCACTTCCAAGGTATCCACCGACTAAATTTTACTACCATAGATAATTTAATTAGGTTGCAAGTTCATATTCAGTGAGAACTTTATGGGGGGTTGGCTTCTTTGACCTATGGCTCATGTAGGAATGTGTTTTTTTTTTACCGGGAATAGCTGTGCATGACCGCTGTAATGGTACTTCACTCTGTATACCCTATATATACTGCAGATGACCACTGTTTTCAGTCTGGGCCTGTTTTAACCAGGACTTCTGGGAACCTTCAGAAGTCTTTTGATCTAATGTCTAAATACATTTAGTTAACTCTATACTAATAAGTGGGTTGTGAGCTTGTGTGGGGACGAAGCTTTTTGTAGACACTGCCATAAACCTCCTGAAGTCTAGGTAGTCATGTTTTTAAAGGAGAAAGTCCTGTTTGTGGTAAGAACATGAAAAGACCCCAAACCAAGTTGTCACTGGGAATTGATGCTTAAATGTAGACACAGAGGTGCCTGCCTCAAGTGTTCCTCTATGTACCATTCTAATGGAGTTTCAACACCCACCCAGGTTTTATTCCTGTAGTTAGTATTCCTCAGCCAATCCTAGGACTTTCTTCTCATAATCTCCTGAAGGCAAAGCAGTGCCTATGGAGGTGTCAGCCTTTCTCTGGATGTCAAAGCCTCAGATTGTTCACTTTTGTCCTACAAAAAGATCCACTTTTTAAAAATTGTCCAGCAGGGATTCAGGGTGACTGCAGAAGAATTCCGCTCATACACGGTTTCTAAGCTATCTTTATCCCGCTTGTTCTGTTCTCAACATGTAATACTTGGAGCTGTCACTTGTCTTAACCATTTTAATGAATGATATTTAGTTGCCCAAGGCTTATTTTAAGCAGAGTACATGGACTAATTTTTTTTAATACAGAGAGAGATAGAAAGGAATAGATGCTCTGCCTTAACAAAGCGCTACTGAATGCCAGCTAACTGACCTCATTTTTTCTGTTTCCAGTACAGTGAAATTTCATTATCATCATCATCTGCCTTAACTAACTTTTATTATCTACCCATAAAGCACTGAAGGAGTCCATACCACAGTGCAGTGTGGTGGAACATGTGATAGAATTAGAATTAGGAGCTTGGGAATGAGGCCTGCCTGCCAATTAATTCCCAACTCTGTGTATTAGTCAGGGTTCTTTCGGGGAACAGAACTGATAGAATGAATATACATGTATATATTTATGCAATTCTAATAAATGAATATGCATGCCTTTCTAATTAATCTCATATTTAAATAAATCCAACATATATTTATTTAAATATGATGTTGTATATGTTATACATGTATTACATGTATTTTAAATTATATAACATATATTATTTATATGCAATATGAGATTATATATGGTATATATTTAAATAGCTTACAGGTTATGGCCCAGCTAGCCCAACAATTGCTGTTTACCAATGGAAGTTCCAAGAATCCAGGAGTTGCTCAGTCCATAATGTTGGATGTCTCAGCTGGCCTTCAGTATATGCCAGAGTTCCCCAAAGATAGACTCTAATACCAGTGAAGGAATGGTCTAGCCAAAGAGAGTGGGCATAGGAGGGCAAGGAGAGTGAGCTTCCTTCTTCCATGTCCTTTATACAGACTGCCAACAGAAGGTGTAACCCAGATTAAAGGTGTGTCTGCCACCATAAAAAATCCAGATTAAAAGTGTGTTTTCCCACTTCAAATGACTTAATCAAGAAAAAAGTCCCTCACGGGTACGCCCAGCACTTGGATTTTAGTTACTCCAGATGCAGTCAAGTTTAAGTTGACATCCAAGAAAATCGTTCACGTGCTGTATCCATCATGAGTTCAGTTTAGTTTAGTGTTCATAACTTTACAAAGGAGAGGTTACATTTTCTGCTTTGATGGAAAACTCTTTTGTTTTAAAATCTAAGCAATTTAGACATGTCCAGTAAGATTCGTGGAATCAAAATTTCCTTGTATCTGAACATATGATTTCCCTTAACAGTTTATAAAAGCAGGTGTAAGTTTCTCTGAGTTTTATAACCTAACTACATAAACAAATGGGAATGTGCCACCTAAGTGAATTAAGGCAAATGACAAAATGTCTCACACTTCCCTTGAGATTGGCCTTGCTCTATTTGTGAAAGAGGAAAAACCAGCATGGTAAGAAAAACCAGCCAGGCAAAATATTGACTTTTCCAGACCTCAAATATATTCTTAGCTTTTTTATTGTTAATATTAATGTTTATTCATTCATAAAATCCATTAAGCAACATCTATATGTCAGGCACTTATGCTAAGAAATATGGTAGCAAAAATCCTCAGTGAGGAAAAGTCTGTGGTTGTCTCTGTGTCTAAAAGATACAAGTGAACCAATATTGTATATGATTTTTCCTTTCTCAAGCATCAACAAAATGAAAATAGTATGTGTTCACTGTAAAAAAATTCACTTGATTTTTTTAACAACCTATAAAGATCATAAAATATAAGCTACAACTTTCAAGAAAGATTACATGTTGATTTGTTCTTTTGCCTGCCTGTTTTCCCAGGAATATAATTATACCAGAAAAATTCTGGTAAGAAAGATGTTTTCAGAGGGAAAAGGGAGTACATAAAATCAGCTTTGGAGTTTCTCTGACATAACACTTCTTGATTAATTTTTAATTATAGAAGCACAAGAGATTATATCAAGTGTGTTGAGAATAGATACTGCTTAATGAGAATGTAGAGAATGTATGTTCTTCCACATTAAGATGTATGATTCACAGATTAAAGAGGGCCTTTTATGAAAGGGCACTTGGTCCTTCAGTGGGAGAAGCCTTCTGAGTTGAAATGACTGCTAACAGTGGCTTTGATTTGTTGCCCAAAGTGCACTTACAGGCTCATTTCACATTTATAGAAGTGATCAGGGCTCCTTCGTGACCTCTAAGAACCTAAATCAGACCAGGTCACTTAAGTGATCAGGGATGAGTAGATAGCCAGTTAGCCAGAGGTCATGGGAAGGGCACACTCATTTTTACTTTCTTCAAGCTCTGTACAGGGACTGCACTTCTTATAGTGGGCCAGCTGGAGTGAAGGAACAAGGAAGAATCCATTTTAAGAGATTACAGTCAAAGATCTTATCCTAAACCACTCCTCTACTTTGTTCTTCTGTCCCTCTTCATTTCTTCTCTGGATCCCAGATTTTCTCCTTACTTCTTTTGCCCAGCCCCACCTCCTTATTCTTTAAGAACTGTCTCACACACCCTGCCCAGTTTTGAAAAGCCACACATACTGTGGATAGAAACTATGTGACTGATTAAAGGGGCTCCCCACATGTCCCAGGGATGTAAATGTTCATAAATAAGAAGAGCTGAAAAACAGTCCTTGACAAGCTATGTCAGGCATTGTTTCATTTAATTTAACCTCCATATCAAAGCTTTGGAGTAAGTATATCTACTGCTATGATGATTATTTTTTCCTACTCACAGCCTGCTGTCCTTAACTATGTGAGGTCTCCCACACCAAAAGCCAATGCTTTGCCTCTCCAGGCTCAAACTTTGTGCCTAACAGTACAATTCAATTCTGGCATTAACTACGAGAAGCTAGCTTCCAGCCGGGCGGTGGTGGCGCACGCCTTTAATCCCAGCACTTGGGAGGCAGAGGCAGGTGGATCTCTGTGAGTTCGAGACCAGCCTGGTCTACAAGAGCTAGTTTCAGGACAGGCTCCAAAACCACAGAGAAACCCTGTCTCGAAAAACCAAAAAAAAAAAAAAAAAAAGAAGAAAGAGAAGCTAGCTTCCAAACTCAAAGCACCCCAAACTGTCTCTACTTTACAGGCCAATTTCAGATCTTACCAGCATCTTCTTGATTGGCCAGGAGTGGAAGACTTCTCACGGCCTTCTACTCAGGCTCAATAACTTACTAGAATTCCACAGAGAACCCAAGAGGCCACTTTACTTACATTTCTCAGCTTACTATCAAGGATGCCGTGCAATAAAAACGATAAGCCAAAGGGACAAGATTCAAAAGCTAAGGCACAGAGAATGGGGAGCAAAGCTTCTGTACCATTTGCAGTTGCTCCTCTCTGCCAGTGTTTACTAGCCTAGGGCTCTGAATTCTGCCCTGGGTATTGGCATGGAGGTTCCATTGCAAAAACGGGGATGACTAAGTCATTGGCCACTGATGATTAATTCAGTATACAGTTCTCATCTTACTGGAGCTTTGTGGAGGGACTGAGGTCCCAGCCATTCAGTTACCAGTTTAGCTTTTCTGACCCATTCTGAAGCTCTCCGGGGTTCCATGCATAATTTCTTAGCAAAACACAGGTATGTTTGAAAGCAGAAATTCATGAGTAAAAACAACAAAATGTTCCTTTCACCCCCTAATCAGTCAAGAAATTCTAAGTGCTTTAGGACCCAGGGACAAAGGCGAAAGATGCACAGTTTTGTGTCACGGTATATTTGTACTTAGAGGGTGACATTTATACTTGGATTCACTAAATGAGTTGTGTAGAGACCTGTAGCTGGTAGGGTCTAAATCAGAGTGTGTATGTGAGCTGGACATGTAAGGTTGAACCAGGTGGAAGAAAATAACGAGAGCACCCCTAAAAATGCACAGCATCTTCTTAGCAAGTGTAACAATGGATGAAATGATATAGGTTGAATAAACTTCATGGAAGCTGTGTCAGGTTTGGGGTAGAAATGAAGAAATAGTATGAAATCTCTGTGAGTGTTGGTGTGAATGGTATTTCTGACTTAGTCTATTTGGGTTGCTGTGCCAAAATGCCATGAGCTAGATGACTTCGATACAACATAGATTTAGAAATTCCAAAATTAGGATATCTGTAAATGTGGTGTTTGCTGTGTATTTCCCTCTCACTGTGCAGATGTGTGGCTACTTCTTGTTGTAAGCTTAGACCACGGGAAGGGGTTAGGGAAGCCTGTGCTAACCTCATTCCCGTGTTCCCACCCTTGCAACTAAGGGTTCCAATTCCAAGTCTGACTGATATCATCATTGTTGAACTTGGGGGACATGAGCACTTAAACCACTACAGCCTCTGTCTAGAAATTACCTGTAGAGGACCTGGGTGTTGAAGCAGACTTTGGCTTTCTGATATTCCTTTGTTTAAATGGTTTCCAAATTGTCTTTCAAAGCTAACACCCCAAGAAAACATAAGAGTGTAAAAGGCCTTTCATGGTAGACTAATCTTCAAGAGGGAGCAAGGAATAAAAGCCCAAAGCTTGTTCTTCTTCTAGAAGACTTTTGAGGTGGGGAAATTTAGGGTTCCTTGTGATTCTCTACTACCACTACCAAAATCCTCCCCTGGCCTGCAGCTTTTTTCCCCCTGTAAAACAACAACAATAACAGCAAAAAAACCTTTGGGGATTTTTGAAAAGTATCCAATGTACTACTTAGAGAAGAACAGCCATATTAACGATGGAAAATCTTACACTGTATCTGTCTAAGCTCTTTCTCCATTTTCTCTTCAAAACATTACAAAGCTATAGTAACCAAAACAGTATGATACAATAAAATATGAGTATAGCTCAATAGAGCAGAACAGAAAGCCCAGCTATAAACTCATTAACTGGTCAAATTATTTTCAACAAAGTTGCCAAAAAGTAATAGAATAGTCATCAAATGGTGTTAGAAAAACTAGATAGCACTTATAAATAGATCCTTATGTTATATACAAAAATGAACTAAAGATAAATTAAAGAGCAAGTTGTAAGACTAAGAAATCAGAGGAGAAACTGCATGCTGGTGACAGCTTCCTAGATATTACATCAGAAACATCGAACTAAACAGCTTTTATGTTCATCAAAGAAAAAACCAACAGTGTGAAGTTTATCAAATTGGGGCACTTGTGTGTAAGATATTAACTTGATAAAGGGCTACTGTAAAATATTTAAAGATGTGTGTGTGTGTGTGTGTGTGTGTGTGTGTGTGTGTACGTATGTGTTTGTGATAGGCAGGATTTCCTTTCATAGCCGATGCTGGCCTTGAACTTAAATGCTGAGGAGAGGGAGACAGGGAGATCCTGGGTCTTGCTGCTTGGCCAGTCAATCTGAATTGGTGAATGTTACTTAGTATATCTTGTATCAAAAAAAAGAGTGCTTTAAAAAGACAGCCAACATTGACTTCCAGCATGCTCATACATGAATGTGTGTCCCTCCACATACATGGCAAAGTGGGAAGCAATTGAAAAGCACCCCACATTCATTTATGGCCTCCGCCTGCATGAATACTAATACTCAAGGACATAGGAGCAGGCACACACACATACATATATACATATATGCACAACAAATATGACCTAGCAATTCTATTTCTGGATATTTACTTACTATTTTTAAATGTTCATTTATCCTTTATGTTGAAGGCGTGTGCTTGTGAAAGTCAGAGGTCAATTGAGGGACAAGTTCCCTTCTTCCACCATGTGAGTTCTGGGGATCCAACTCAGTCATCCAGCTGGGCATGCTCTCTTACCTGCTAAATCATATTGCTGCCAGTACTTTGAGATATTTATCTTAAAAATTGTAAATAGTTCCTTGTAAAAAAAATCTGTATTCTCCTTTTCATTGTGTTGTCCTGTGTAATGACAAATTCAACTAAGTGTTCACTGATTGGGAAATGGACAAAGAAAAATGTGGTAGATAAACGCAATGTAATATTATTTAGTCATGTGTCAACATGGACAAATCTTGACACTGACGAAGGAATTTAAGTCCATTACAGAGGGCAAATACTGCACGAGTCTACTTATCTAATGTATCTAAAGTAGTTAAGTTACAGATGCTGAAAGTGGGATGCTAGTTTGCTGAAGCTCCAAGAGAGACAAACAGAAAATTGCTCAGTGAATGCAAGGTCAACATCACATAAGATGGAAAGGGTCTGGAGAGTAATCTTCTGTATAGCAGTTGTACATACAGTTAACATGGTGTTCGAGAAGGGGCTGAGAGTCCTACATTTTAATCCACAGACAACAGGAAGTGAATTGAGACACCGAGCATGATTTGAGCATATATAAGGCCTCAAAGTCCATCCCTGCAGTGACACACTTCCTCCAAGACCATACCTACCCCAGCAAAGCCATATCTCCTATCAGTTCCATTCCATATAAGCTTATAGAGGCTGATTACATTCAAAGTACCACAAGTACCAAATAAAATCTTGTTCAACAAATAAAGAACACTGCACAAGAAGTTGTTAAGAGGGTAGAGTATATGCTCTGTGGGGATTTTTGTTAAAAGAGTATGCCAGGCATGGCAGTGCACAACTACAATCTCAGCACTTTGGGAGGCAGAGGCAGAAAGATCATGAGTTCTTGATCAGTCTTAGCTATATCAGGAGACCTGTCTCAAAAACAAAACAAACGAACAAACAAACAAAAAAAAACAAAAACAACAAAGCAAAACCTCAAATCTGCAGCATTGAGAAGGTGAAGAGAACCAGGCAGTCTTATGATTATGTAGATGTGGCCTGGGCAAGCCCAGGGCTGGCAGCTGGAGAAAGAGCAATTGGATTATGTTTGGGGATTGTTCAGGCGCACAGGCTTCTTCTCTTTATTTAAGATTTCCCTGTGCACATTTTTAGCGCATTATATATCCCTAAGAAGCATCATGACACAGTGATTAAAACCATACAGTTTGGTATCAAGTAGATCTGTGTTTGAGTCCTGGCTCCTCTGATTATAAATTGATAATTTTTCTGGCTTCTCTGAGCTTTGATGATCTCATTTTTGCAGGAAAGAAAAATAACCATTTCAACTGAAAAGCTTAAATGGGATAACCTGTGTAGCAATCTTGAATGATAATGCTGAAGGTTATTATTTATACACAGAAGCCATCCTGGTACTTGAGGCTGAAATGATTATCGCTGTTACAGGAGTTGCTTGTAATTTCAGGCAAGGACATTTCTATAGGACAGGCTAGCTTGGGCATCAATGTCACCACCAGTATTTGGATGTAGATCTACACTGAAAAGGTAAACCTTAAACTACAATCTTTAACTAAATGCAAGACTTACCAGTTCCAGGTACCTGTATCTGTGTGCATGCATGTGTGCATGTATGTACCTGTGCACATGTGTGTGCTACTCCCTCATAATTGAAAATCATTTATTTTATGCAAATAAGAAAATGCTGGATTTATGAAAAAAAAAGATTGAACCATTTCCTTGCCTTGGTTGACTTTTATTTAATCTTCAGATAAAAATGTACTCCTCATGCCATTTTGTGACTCTTCCAGGCCCTGGTCAGAGCAGAAGGCCCCCTTTGGAGTGCCTATCATAAGGGTGGGTGCAGGGTCTTTCCTATCCTTCTATCATTGCTTTCTGGGCTGACTCTTTGGCAAAAAGCAGTGGCCCTTGAGCCATTACCTCTTTAGACAGTGGTTCTTTTCCTCCTAGTCTACTAAATGAGAACAATATAATTGCTTGTGAAACTTGCAATTCATAGACGTTGGCAACAGTGGCATTGTTGGAAATAGTTAATAGATGATTTCATTCTTAAATCATCAGGGGAAACCCTGCCTATGACAAAAATGTCATTGTTTTGGTGACTCTGAGGTGATGGATGTCACATATAGTCTCTTGGCATGGAGGGTTAAAGTAAATAACTTTTGGACTTCAGCAAGTTTGGCAAGGTCTTTCATACTAGTGTTCCAGACGAACACAAGGAGGGCCACAACAGCAAGTCCAGCTAAGTAGATTGATTCATAAGGGATTAAAATTTGAAAATGGAGTCTACTTATATTTTTTTATTTGCTCGGTCAATCAGCTAGTAAACAAATACATTCAAACCTTAACCATATGTCAGACCTTGTCTACTAGAAATGTACTAGCAACCAAAGAAGATGAAGCACTGCCTTTGTGAGCTTCGTAGCCCAGTGTCACAAAGAGTCCCTTAGTCTTTTGTTCAACATTGCTAAGACTGATTTCTGAAACAGTTTATAAAGTTGCAGCAATAATGGCAGTGTGAAATTAGCATAAGCACAGACATACACAAATGGAATAAAATTGGAAGTCCAGAAATAAACCTTACATTAATAGACAGTTCATTTTTGACAGGAGTGCCAAGGCAATTCAATGGGGGGGAAATAGTCTTTTCAACAACTGATTCTGGGACAAGTGCAAAATTGTCTATCATACACAAATCATGAAGCTGGACCCTTGCTTTGTATTATGCATAAAAACTGAACAGATCAAATACCTATAGACAAGAGCTAAAATTATAAAACCATTAGAAGGAAATGTAGGTAGAATTTTCATGATCTTGGATTTGGCGATGAGTCCGGACTGTCAAAAGTACAAACAGAAACAACAATATATCCAAAAATCATGAAGTCCACTTTGTGTTGGCCAGCTATTGCTGCACATACAAGCTGCCTTAGGTTGGGGTGTTACCCCATTGTCCCTATGCTGAAAAAAAAACAATTTTTCTTCCTCAAGCATGAGGAGATTGGGAACTGGCAGAATTTGCGGGAGAAAAAATAAGATGAACAAAATTTATTGTATGAATTTTTTTTATAAAACGAATTGGGACAACAATAAAATACACAAGCAACAGGCAAAGTCTAGACAAGTTTAGATTTCAACATTTGAGACATTTGTATTTCAAAGAATACCACCAGGAAGTAAAAATAAAACCCATGGAATAATAGAAAATATTTGTGAATCTTGTATCTGATCAAGGGTTGGTAATATAAACAAGCATTCTTGCAATTTAACAACAAAAGACAAATAATCCAATTAAAATTTGGGCAAAGATTTCTGTAACCATGTCTCAGTGGCAGATAGTCAAATAATCAATACACATAAAAGTATACTACAGGGGTAGTCATCAGAAAATGAAAACCAAGCCACTTCATGGCTGCCAGGGTGACTCCAATGAGAAATGCAAACAACCATAGGTTCTGTGGAAGATAAGCTGAATCAAAGCCCTCACACATGAGTGACAGAAACTTGGAGACAAGTCTGTCAGTTTTTCAAAAAGTGGGAGTGTCATATATCAATCTGTTGATTTCATTGGTTAATTAAATAAAGAAACTGCTTGCCCTGATAGGTTAAAACATAGGTGGGAGGAGTAAACAGGAGAAAGATGGGAGGAGTAAACAGAATGGAATGCTGGGAGGAAGAGGAAGTGAGCTCAGACCTGACAGCTCTGCTCTCTGGAGCAGAGACCCCAGGCTCTGCTCTCCCAGGCAGCTCAGACCCAGAATGGATGGAGGCTAGAATCTTCCCGGTAAGCGCACCTTGGGGTGCTTACACACATTATTAGAAATGGGCTAATTTATATGTGAGAATTAGCCTAGAAGAGGCTAGGTAGAAATGGGCCAAGCAGTGCTTAAATGAATACAGTTTGTGTGTTGTTATTTTGGGCATAAGCTAGCAGGCGGCTGGGGTGCTGGGGACGCAGCCCCGCCGCTCCTTATTTCAACAACAAGCCATTTAATTCAGATATGTACCCCAAAGAACTAAAAGTGTTTGTTCACATGAAACAATACACACACACACACACATATGTGCATGTATCTAGATCCTAGAGTTCTAGGCCTATATATGTATATTTTACATGTAGCAACATCATTCTTCATATAAGAAAGAGAAACAATCCAAGCAACCACCAATAAGCATAATCTATTTCTAGATTATGCCATTATTATATCGAAAACCAAGTGCTAATGTGTGCTACAGAGTAGATGTACCTTTAAGAACATTACACTAAATGAAAGGAAGACCAAGAAGGTACATGTTGTGTGATTATGATCTGTGCATAAAAGGCAAAGGTGCACACAGGAAATGAGTTAGTAGTTACCCGGGGATGGGCTGGGAGGAATGAGACTGTTAATGGGGATAAAGAAGAGGGAAATATGAGTTGAAAGGTGGGAGATTCATACACTCTACAGAGAAACCAGAGCAGTGTTCTGGAACTAGACATAAATGACAACTGCACAGTGTTGCTTATCATCCAGTTGATTCTACATCTCATAAGAGGCATTTTATAGCATGTGACATGGTAATAAAAGAAGTGTGCATCAAAGCATAGGTGGCCTGAAGCTGGCAAAGGCAATATTTGCATTGGATGCAAACATGGCAGTCGGTGTGCAGAAGACATGTGGCCGATTGAAAAGTTGGGCTGAATCCGACAGCATAAAATGTGGTCAGAATAAACAGAGACTCCCCAAACTGCATTCAATAAAAACAACTAATAACTGCTCTATTAACATAGTTCCTGGCTTTCCAGGGAGCCTGAAGTGAGTCAACAGACTATCTGACAGTCTGAAAGGTTAATGTGATGTTTGCAGCACTAATGGATGTATAGGTACTCCAATAAGGAATAAACAACAATTTGGGGGGAGCTAGTTGAGGGACACTCATAATTATGAGGTCAGTTCTGGTTGCTGTGTTGAGAAGCATCTAGATCAGTGTGTGAATCTAATTCAAAAGCATACTATATTTGTGCTTTTTTTTCAAGGTCTATTCCTCGCCCCCATCTGGAGGCATTTGTCTAGGGCACAGTCTTCCTTTCGGCCACCAGTCCTGTTGCTTCTATATTACCTCATTATAGTAGAACCAACACCAACTCCCCCATGTGGGCTTTCCACTTGCCTTTTGTAAGCATTTAGTTTATACCCCCAACTGCACCCCCCCAACTGCACCCTCTCCAGGGAATGACATCTTTGAAATCAATGGTCAAGGAGCTCCAAAGTGTGAAAGGGTAAGAATCAATTGAATTAACTGTGTTTGGTAACACAAAGGGCTGGGAGTCACAAGAGCTAACATTAAGTATTTGAAAGTTTCCTGAAGCTGTGGGAAAGGGATAATGAATATGAGATTTGTGCATCAAGACCTCAGAGAAGAGAGTCCGTGAGTCTATGTAGAGAGCCTGTCTACCTTGCTTTCTTTGACCCACAGTCTTCTGCCCAAGATGAAAACCCAGCTGCTTCTTTATTAGTACGGTGCTCCTGGCCAGTTCTGTGGATTCAACCCAAGGTGGATATCATGGGTCTATGATCTTTCTAGCATTTTCTGGTTTTGAGACTTCATCATGATACTATGTCAAGCAGCAGTCTGATGACTCATTTACCCATTAGCTACAGTGACTCTAATGTGCTGAACACATAATAACATCCCATAGACCTTGCCTGTTCGGATGCTTGCTCGCTAAAAGTGATTCTAAGAATACCAACAACCAAGTGATATTTTTAAAATTAATAATAAAAATTAATGATGCAATGAATATAAACTATGTATGATATACTAGATGTTTGACTAATGTTAGCGATCATTTCTATTAGAAAAGAGGGAATGCAAATGAATACAGCAAACACGCAAATATCCTTAGGTGATTACCAGAATTCTATTCTGTGAGCGTGTACATGTGTGTGTACATGTGTGCGTATACATGTGTGTGTTACTGATTGTTGAGTTTGTGAGCCCTATTGTCTTAGAATATTATCATATGATAATTTGTGGATCATTGACTAGAAGAGTAGTTTAAGACCAGCCTGAGGTACATGAAGAAATCCTGTCCATAAACAAACACTCTTCTATTGTTTCATTTCTTAAAATAAGCATGTTATAATTTTAGGAAAAAATATGTATAATGGTTCTTCACAGAATCATCTCAGTAAAGTGGAAGTTTTTTTTTCCAAGTAAGTAAAATAGTGTTTCTTTGCTGGTCGATATTACCAACCCACAAATTTATCCCTTGTTAATATCCTGCCTTCTTACCATCACTGGCAAGGACAATGACCACATTCAAGAAAGTTTGTGTCAAATGTTACAACTCTTCAAGCCCCTCCATATTTTGGGTTTATTTATCTACTTCTCAAGAAGTGCCTCTGTTTTCATTTTTGTGGGATGAAGAACAAGAGAAAACTTGCCTGGGGCATAGGGATACGGCTCAGTTGGTAGAGTGTTTGCCTAGCATGACCCTGGGTTCAATCTTCAGCACCTCATAAAACTGGTTGTAATAGTACTTGCTCATAATCCCATGAGGAGGTGTGAGAAGTTCAAGGTCATTCATGGCTATATAGTGAGCCTTAGGCAAGCCTGGGCTAAGTGAGACAGGAGGGGGCGGATTGATACTAAGAGGTGAGTATTATTTGACTCTGGCAGCAGAAGTTGGCTTTGGTTTTCATTATCAGTGGTGGCAGTGGCAGGCAGACATCTCAGTGTGTCCAAAGAAGGCGTCTATTCTCTTCAGGAGCTTAAGCAGATTTTCACTCCAGCTCTGTCACATTCAGATGCCTTGTCAAAATCCTGGCCTTTAGGCGTATATTAAACTGAAACCCTGAGGCGTGTGAGGTTGGCTTCTCATCACTCTTACCTGAGTAGCAGGTATAAAAGGATTAGGGGATACTACCTTAGAGGTACCTTCATTAATCCAGAACTCTTTCCAAACACTTAATCAAACCACGGGACCCAGAGCCCCACACTGCTGGTGTGGAAATACAGCCATCACCTGAAGGAACCAATACCCCGTGTAAGCCAGCCACACTCAGAGACCCCTGAAGTCCACACTGCAGTCTATGAGATGAAAATGAAGGCTGACTCCAACAGCAGCAGCAGGGACACACTTCAGTTTTTCTGTTTTTCAGAGAAATGTAATTACCAGAGAAGGAGCTGGCCTCACAAGTGGGGACTGACACTCCCCAGTTCCTATAAACACCTTAGGCTCCCCCAAATGCTTTCAGCAAGATTTGGAGTTTTCTGCTTCCATCCAAAAGTTGGCTCGGTGTGAAGTATGGCCGAGGACTTGCAGACCACAGGGACATTGATTAACGACAACAAGGAGAAAGGATTTACGGGTATTTCTTGTAAAGCTAGGCAGCCTGGGGGCAGAGGTGGGGATTAGAGGAGATTCACAAAGTATGAAGGTTGTAAAAGAGGCTGTGGTCACCTCTGAATAATAAATAATGTCCGGAGTCTTGCTGAAGGGGCAGAAATCAGCATATGGCTTGCTGAATGCGTTGCTGAGGATAGCTAGCTATTCATAGCCAGCATTGCAGGTAAGGACACTGGTTTCAGTTCCCAAGAGCACTGCTGAAAGACAAGTTCTTCATATAGTTATGTCTGCTGCACAACTCTTATTGGGAGTCTGGAAATGGAGGATTTTTGTTTCAGCGTGCTAGGCCTGGCGGCTATGTAAATCACTTCTCCTTCCTTTGGTGCTGAGTTCTTCATGAGCTGCGGCATGATGACACTAGACCACCTTATTTGGTCCCTTTTTCATCACTCAGAGCAAATACACAACAAAGAGCAATTTATGGGAATAAGGATTTATGTTGGCTTTTGGTTTGAGACCCTACAGATAGAGAGACATTGCCATCATGACTGAGGAGTGTGGTGGGCATGACTGGTGATACTGCATCACAGGAAACAAAGAAAGGTGGATGTTATGCTTGCCAGGCCCCTCCCTTTGCTCCTTTTATTCACATGGGACCACAGCCCATGAGATGGTGCCACCCACAGTTAGGGTAGGTCTTCCAACTTACGTTAAACCTCTCTAGAAGACACATCCCATGTGTCCCCTAGGTAAAAATCCAGTCAAATGGATAATAAAGAATAACCTACACAAATTATGTTCCCCGGGATCCAAAGGATTCACCAATACCCTTCAATCACTGGAAGGAACAGGAGAGGGTGGATAATGATGGGACTAAAGGACCATTACCCCTGCTGGAATCAAAGAACACTTCTTTTATCTTGATCAACATAGTAAGCATCTCTCTAAGGTTTCTCTTGAGTATTTCTTGTTAGAAAAAGTTGAAGATAGATGCATTTTAAGTTCTTTTTAACTATGCTATTTTGTGGCCTAGTAATAACATTGGCAACTTGACAAGCAGAACACACAGAGCATATATATTAGTTATCATAAAGGTATCTAACAATCATACCCTCAAAATAATACATTTTATTCTTATTAAAATATTTATTCTTCTGAAACATAAAATTTCTAAATAATTTTTTTAAAAAATTGAAATCATTCAGAATTCTACCTTTGAGTGGCAGACTACAAGCATTAGTAAGCTGAACTCATATTAGCATGTTTAAAAGTTTAAAAAATAGTGTTCACTTGGTCAACTGAGTGGTACATTCCTCTAATTCTAGGGCCTTGGGTTTCAGGCCAGCCTGGAACATACAGTGAGACCCTGTCTGTAAATAAGCAAATGGTTTAACTTTGCATTGTGAGTGCTTTGCTATGTTATCAAATGTTCTTTGAAATTATGATGACTAATAGTATATACTATTCCACCATATGCCCATAGAATCAATTATCAATCTGTTCTATGCATCTAAATGAATTCCAACTTGTGATCATTCAACCTGAAGAATATTCTTAGAATAATTCATTTCCATAGTATGTGTGTGCCTGTGTGTGTTTAAAATTTAATTATTGATATTGTTGGATTAATTTGCTTGCTGAGTTTTAGATCATTTTTGTTTTTCCCCCTTTTTCGAAATTTTGGTTTATGATTAAATTTAGTTGGTAAGAGAAGAAATATAAAAAGTAGAGATAGGGATTGTCTAAAAGGATTCAAAGTTATCAGATGGTGTCCAAGACAGACAGACAGACAGACACAGATAGACAGACATTGAAGAGAGAGTACTTTTGATACTATAAAATATCGGGGCATTTTACAGTCCAGTAATATTTAAGAAATCTTGTATAATATCAAATCATTTGATTAAAATTTTCATTTTCCAAGAGCCATGAAATGCTGAAAATTGGCTATCTCTACCTATATAGTTATAGATAAATATAGCTATAGAAATAGATACTCAAATATGAGTGATTGGATAAGAGCTATATGTGTGAAATATGGAAGTACATACTTGCGATCCCACTTGGTAGGCCAGGGCAGGAGGTTGTGAGCCTAGCCTTTTAATGGCAAGAGGAGAAAGAGAGATAGAGAGGGAGAGACAGAGAGAGACAGAGAGAGAGAGAACAAGAGAACGAGAACGAGAGAGAAAAAACAAGAGAGAGAGATCTTGTCTCAAACAACAAATCAGCATAGTAAAGAAAATCAGAACCTCATGAATAATATATCCGCCTGCTCTCTAAATTTTACCCCATCACTAACTAACCCAGTAGATTTGAACAAGTAGGGATCCTGATGAAGTAAGAAACACATGAAAATTCTGACCTTACTACTGAAGAAAGAGGAGAGAGCCAGAGAAGCTCACCTTCCTTTCATGCCTCCAGTATGTCTAGCACTGATCTACAGAGGCTCCTTCTTGTCCTGCTCTCCCAGCTTTCCTGGGAGACAGGGTTTTTCTCCTTGCTGCTTTCTCTGTACTCTGAAGGCTGGGGATCTGAAGCTGAATCCATAAAGAGACCTGTCTAAGGATCATATGGCTATTAAGTGACAAAGTGAGATTCGGATTCATGCTGCATAGGTTCAGAAAATATGATTTCATCAAAGACCAAATGCTTCTACACATCTGTATTTGAATAAAAAGAAAGAAAATGCATTATTACCCAAGACGTGTATGATAAACCAGAAGATAAGCAGAATACAAGGACCCTTGTCAGGTTTAAAAAGAGGAATAAAACCTCAGTCCCCAAGGCATCATTTTATTTTTAAGATCTACTCCTACATACATAAGCAAGAACATTTCCTCACTATCTCTGGGATGTCCAGTAGCTAGAGAAATTCTTTCATCTAAACAAAGACTCAATGACTAAGAGATGAAGGTCCAGAAATGATAATCAACTTGTTGCATACCATAGAGGTAGTTAGGAAAAGTCATGCATTAAGAACCAAGATCATCTTTACTCAAATAAGACACATACTTGTAACTTCTACCACACTGTTTGGCCCAAACTCCCATCAGTCATGCAATATATGCCATTCCATGTCCTGACTTTCTGTTATCCCTTCACCCCTCTACGTTCAACCCTGTATTCATTCACCAATCATTTGCTGTGCTCAAGACATGCTTCAACGACCTCCCAACCCAGTTAGACATTCGCATTATCTTACACCAGTGTTCTTCTACCCACACACTATATTATCTGGGGCAGAAGCAAAGACAAGTGGGCTTAGCAGTGAAGGCATGGATGAATACAGAAACTGAATTCACAGGCTCAAGTTTTGAACAGGTGGACGATTAATGAAAGGAGAAAAAAAAGAAAGACACACGGAAAGTTAAAATTGAGGTCAGATGTATTTTTGGAGAAGATGGCGAGACTAACTTTTAGCATTATTTTAGAGCAAAGTGGAAGAAGCAGTGGAGAGGCCTGGATTAAAAGGCACCGTAACAGTACAAATTCTTTGGAGGTGGCAAACAAAGAGAGTATCAAGGGCACAGCATAAGAGCTAAGTGTGGGCAGAGGCAGAGCCACTCCCTTCTGACACAGAAAGGATACAAGACGAGACGTGAAGATATGAAAAATCTTAAACCACAGATGCTAACAGAACTCATCTTTTCTATAGGTAGAATTGTATGGGGAGAATAGTTTTTTTTTATTGAGAATAAGAAAAAAAAAGTTTCCGCCTCCTCCCAGCCTCCCATTCCCCTCCCCCTTCCCCCACTCTTCTCACTCTCCCCCCACTCCTCTCCCCCTCCCTCTCTAATCCAAAGAGCAGTCATGGTTCCCTGCCCTGTGGAAAGTCCAAGGTCCTCCCCCCTCCGTCCATGTCTAGGAAGGTGAACATCCAAACTGGCTAGGCTCCCACCAAGCCGGAACATGAAGTAGGATCAGAACCCCTTGCTATTGACCTTGGCTTCTCATCAGTCCTCATTGTTCGCCATGATCAGAGAGTCCGGTTTTATCCCATGCTTTTTCAGTCACAGTCCAGCTGGCCTTGGGAATATACCCAAGTGATGCCCTATCATATGACAAAAGCATTTGTTCAACTATGTTCATAGCAGTATTATTTGTAATAGCCAGAACCTGGAAACAACCTAGATGCCCTTCAATGGAAGAATGGATGAAGAAAGTGTGGAATATATACACATTAGAGTACTATGCTGCGGTAAAAAACAATGACTTCTCGAATTTTGCATGCAAATGGATGGAAATAGAAAACACTATCCTGAGCGAGGTAACCCAGATCCAAAAAGATGAACATGGGATGTACTCACTCATAATTGGTTTCTAGCCATTAATAAAGGTCACGGAGTGTATACCTGGTGAACCTAAAGAAGCTAAATGGGAGAATAGTTTTGATCTTGAAGATAGCACCTGGGAACAGATTGTGCAAACTGGAGATTTTGGAGGAGGGTGAAAGCAGGGCTCACTGTAAGGCACCTCTGCCTGAGGATTTCCACAAACTCTTGGTACTCATGTAAGAGCCTTCTGTCTGGTGCAAGGATTTGGGTCCCACAATTGCAGGGAATCACTAGACAGTTCTCTTGACCCTGCTTAGTATGACTGTTTGCCAACTTTCATATCAGGTGGAACTGTACCATCCTCAAGTACCTACAACCTGATGGGATTTCCTAAGGACAGCCACCATGAGAACTTAACCTCTGTTTACTGGGGGCCAGAGCAGAACTGTGTTTAGAATCAGAGGCAATGCGTACAGTGCTCCAGCGGGAGAGGGGGCATGCATTTGCAGGTGTTCTGAGGATTCTTCAGACACAGCACTTTCCATCTTCACAGAAGGCAATACCAAAGGTACGGGTTTAAATCATGCAAGGGGAAATTAATCCTGAAAAATGAAGACTGTCTGAGTGAGTTAGTGTAAATGTGTGATGGAGAACAATTTAGAGGGGAGCCTAGAGCATCCATCTGTCTTCAGAGTCCTGCAGTCTTTGTGGTGAGAGGCAGGAATACTTCCTGCAGGGGTGTGGTCCAGGGGGTGGGAGGATGTGCTTCTGCATTTAAAGTACAGTCTTGGCGTCCTGACCCACAGTCTTGGTGTCCTGACCCACAGTCTTGGTGTCCTAACGCCAAGGGTTCTTCCCTAAGTGTAGTTGTCCACCTTGGGGACTGGGCTGATAATGTAGGATTTGGGGTAATTTGTTGAATTCCACTGCCTTCCATGGAAAAAACAAGAAGGTAAGGGATATCTCTGTAGTTTGCTTGGTTCATAAAGGCTCAAAGGTACTTATTCTGGAGATTAAAATCCTAATGCCTTGTCTCCACGTGGCACAGAGGATGCTCTAGGTACCACAGTTTCTTCCCATTTCTACTCCACACTTGGAGCCCTTGGATTCTGATACCTAAAACCAACTCTTTCATTTTAAAAGATGAGATAAGGCATTGTATCCTCATGGAAGCACATGGCTTGAGTTATATAGAGAGCAAAGAATGATGCCCTGGGGCTTATAGACTCTCCCCTTCAAAGTTTAGAAAATCCTGAGAGCTGTCACGTCCTGATATTGGGTAGTTTTCAAAAGAGGACAATAGCTTGCTGGTGCTGAGTTTGTGTGTGATAAGCAATGCATTTTATAGTCTGCCTGGACAACCAGAAACATATGGCCCCAGACCCACATAATAGGGAAAATATACTGATCCATGGCTTGCTGCTGTCACCAGGTCACTAAACCTATTTCTTCAGATATAAAACGAGACGATCTTGCCTCTCGGTACAAATGTAATAAAATCTAGCAACGTAGCCATGAAAATAAGCACTGGCCCATAACCCAAGGGCTTAAGAAGTCAAGGCTAATGAGAAACGGGCAGTATACAAAAGCAATTGAATCTCCTGTCCTTTATCTTGGGCTTAATACAAATTTAGATGTATTTTCTCCAGAGACTATCTGCATGTGGCTGATTGGAGGGAGGATGTAGAAAAGTAGGAAATGTGCACTGGTAAGCGGCACACATGTAAAATAATAAAAAGGGATAGGGCCAATGAGAGCGTTATGGCCCTAATAACTTCCGAGGTCTCCTAGCAAGTAATGAGATGCCGATACCTTGGGCACAGACTGCAGCAGTGGAAGTCCCTCCAGGATTGAAAGGGAGCCAGGAGTATTTCATGTAAAGCCCTGGTGTGATTTTTCTGGTCTGTATCAAAAACATTTCCTCTGAAAAACTGAGGTGTGGGACAGAAGTCCTTGCTATTGTGGCTCCTTTGAAGGCATGAGAAAAGCCACATCCTGGCGCGGAGAGCTGCCCTGGTTCTCCTTTGCCTTTTCTTCTCCTGTAAAGTCCCCCTGCTGTACTCTTTGTGTGAGTGTCCTTATGACAGAAAGATCAAGGGGCCACTTCAGAGGAACTTAAGCTTCAAACTGCTTTTTCCAAAAATAACAAAGGTGGAAGGGAAGAAAAGGGCTGTGCAAGTGAGAGTCCATCCCAATTTATGAGAACACACTGAATGAGACATTTGTAGGTGAATGGAGCCGAAGAGAAAACAAAGCGCATCCTCTCCTTTAATCAAAGGCGAGAATGAGGACCAGGGAAACCTGCCCGATAAAGATCATGTTGGCTCAGCTGTTATTCTTGACTTCTAAATGTTACATAGTACACACTTGTGGGCAAATTCATTTAGTCCCTTGACTTCAACTCACATAACTTGTGCATACCTTGAGATAAGAGTTTTACCACATGCTCTGATCTATCTGTTTAGTTGCCCAGGGGATAGTCTACCTGGATGTCCAACATGCAACTCAATATTAGCATATCCAAACCTCAACTTCTGCTACTGAACTTTTGCTTCCTTGGTGGGTGGAAGGTGTAACCTACACCCTTCCCTTTGGGTCCAATCCACATGCCTTCCCTTCCTATCAGCACACATGCCTTGACTTAATCTGCTGGTTCTTTCTTTTGAACTCTTACCTTTACCTTCCACTTTCTATTGGCCAACACCATGTTTATTCTTAGCCGGACTCATCTGTACATTCTCACTCATGTTTCAGGATATTTTCACACTGTGTGATGGTGTATTGATGTGATTATTGTAACAAAACACTGAACAGTTAATAGCTAGGCAGGGATATAACTAGGACTTCCAGGCAGAGAGAGAGAAATGAAGAGGAAGATCTAGGGGTGTGCAGAAGCACAGAGAGAAAACAGGAGCTGCCATGTGGAAGAGAGGTAATGCAACATGGTAGTCTATAGAATAATGAAAATATAGGTTAATTTAAGTTATAAGAGCTAGTGGAACAAACGTAAGCTATTCATAATTAATACTGTCTCCGTGTCATTATTTGGGAGTTGGCTGGTGGGACAGAAAAGGGCTTATTACATACTCATTCATACCTTTTTTGTGTACTTAAAAAAAATCAAAATTCCAGCCTCATTTTGAGTTCCCTTTCTCTAAGCACTGAAGTCAGTTTTCTTAGCGCACATTTTGTCTTGTGTAATATGGACTCCAACATGTATTCTGTCTTCATATAGCCTACCAAGTACTGTCTCAGTGCTTCTCAGGGGGCTTTGCTTTAACTTTGGCACAGTGGTTATGCCTTAATCTATTGCTATTTTAGCCAGTAATTGCAATTCCTCCATTACCTGACTGGTTCTCTGGAAGCAGCCGGGCCAGTCAGGCTGCAGTCTGGTGGGAATTCTGTTCCCACAGGCACCAGCTCTGTTGCTGCCACTAAAGGTAGCTTTAACTAAATCTCTATCATACTATTTATAATTAAGACTCAAAATTCAAAGGCTAGGATGAACACATACTACCTCAGAGAGGTTGAGTAGCAACTAGCTGACTTCCTCTCTTTGCTGGCATCTCCCCAAAAGCATGTCCTTCTGCTCTGCCAAAACAAAAACAAACAAACAAACAAAAAAGCCACACCACTCAAAATTCTGCCCTCATACTTCTGGTGCATCTCTATCTCTCCCAGATGCCCTCTGATGCTCTATGATTACATTTTGTCAAATAGTTGCTAACTCAGCCTCTGATCCAAGCTTAACTTTATTTAATTAATGCCAAAGCAAACTTGAGGTTCACACTATGATTCAATATCACCCAACATTTCCCCCCTTTTGTCTAAATAAAAAGAAAGGTTTTAACTCTAATGCAATAAAACTATATACAATAAGAACAATTATCATGTAAGGATTACCTTCACAATGTCCAGTACATTTGTATTTGGCAAATTCAGAAAAACTATGCTATTATCTATCCTATCTTGATGAGTCCAAAATTTGGAACCTAATTCACTTTGTAGCCTAACTTGTATTACCAACCCCAAACTATCTTTTTAGACCTCCAAAACATTTTCTTAAACAATATAAGCTTATATCTTTCCACCTTATACACTTTATACCTCTTTTGTGAGTTTCATTTCTGAATTTGGTAGCAAGGAAAACTATAATTGTAACTCTCTCATCTTCAGTCCTGTTACAGATCCAAGACGGGTATAATATTACCTGAATAAAAAGGAAATGCAGAGCAAACAACTTCCAAATGTATAGAAATGACAGAGCAGCTGGCTGCCTGGATAGTTGCCCAAGGTACCTCTGTAATGTTGGTGCATCCATCTTTGACTGACAGGTCGTGAATATCTAACAGACTTTTCTGTGAAGCGAGAATTTTGAAGGACTGTTCTTTTCTTGGCAAAGTTCAGCAGGGGCCTTATTTTGTATCGTGCTCATCCAATTTGGACAGCATCCTGTCAGCAGTTGAGGCAAGGGCAGTTTCTTGCCCAGTGGCTAACTTTGCCACAATAAAAACAAGCTCCGTATGGAGGTTCTTTAATGCCCATCATCTTTTTAAAGTAAATTGGTGCTGCCAGGAGCAGACGTGTCTCACTGTCATGAAAAGCCTTAGGTTATTAAAACATCCTAATGCCATCTTCTATAGGTATCTGAAGTGTTTCAGGATCACCTATATATCTAAAATATATGTTTAACCTTGAAAACATACCTGATATGACCACAAGTTTGATTATTATAGGTAACTAACAACTGGTCTGTATTTCTTAATTACACATTACATTTTTAAATGAGCTACATAGCTACAATACCTTAATGAAGAATAGAAAGATATATACAGTAAAGCAAAACAACCTTAAATTCATAAAAATATACAAAAATATATACCAATGTAAAAATATTTGAGATTAATTGCTTTTAAATTTGAAGTAGACTCAACAATCTACTCTTTTATTCTATTCTTTCCATATTCCCCCCTTTTCTTTTCAGAAAGAGATCGTTGAATCCAACCTTTTTTGCTTAGTTTCCTCCCTTATGATGACCAGTAACGATTTGCAATCAACCCCCATAAACAATGACAAATATTTAGAACCCACTGATTGACCAGAAATTACTCACCCCACCTCTTGGGAACATTGTAATTGTATTCTTACAATTAATTCCTGTTGTCTCAGGCAACAGCATCTTTTAGGAACCCTAAGAAAATTTAGATAATGGTCAAGTCCTGGAAAAATTAGCTGTAACATTTGTTGTTGAGTGTGTGTGTGTGTGTGTGTGTGTGTGTGTGTGATAAGAAAATTCAGGGCTTATCTGAAGTACTGACTGGAGTAGTCTGTGATTCTGGATCATCTCAGTGAACCAGCATTGTCCTAAGAAGTTTGTAGTTCAAAGCTCATTTAGTTTGTTTGTCTTTTGTTCCATAACTTTGGGTGGTGTTTGTCAGCTGAACAGTATTACCATATTCTAGTGGAATCATCACTGTGGGGTCCATCATCCTTTTGGAGACTTCAATGGTCACTAATAGGAATGGTCACAGTTCATTGCAGAAAACTTAAACATTTTAAATATCATAAGCACCAGATCTCATACAGGTTAAAGGACCACAGTCTTAATTTCTAGTTACCAGCTTCTGTCTCAAGCCCAAAATCACATAGAGGAAGCTAGATTAAGCCTATTTCTAGAATTAGTTACTACTCTATATGACCATTAGTATCATGACAGAAAGTTTCATCTTATAAATTTAGAGATAATGTTTATACCTTAAGAAAAGTTCTAAAGAATAAAAATAAAAACCAGGATTCTAAATTAGTGACAATAGAATAGTTTAACGTTTGGGTTGTCTTCTGTTCCATATCAGATGGCTTTTCTGACATGAGACAGAGATTTTGGATTTTCCTTTAACAAGTATGCTTGGTTTAGAGAAGGAGAGAGCCATGTTTCAACTTCAAAGCTAGCTTTGACTTTTAATTGAATTGGGACCAGAAAAAGACCATTTATCTTCTGTGTTTATAGAGAATAGCAGAAAAAAATACTTGGGAAGATTTGTGCAATTTCATGGTTTTTAAAATACTATTGGATCAAATTTACTCTTTTTTTTTTTCTAAGACAGGGTTTTTCTGTAGCTTTGGAGCCTGTCCTGGAACTAGCTCTTGTAGACCAGATTGGCTTCAAACTCACAGAAATTCACTTGCCTCTGCCTTCTGAGTGCTGGGATTAAAGGTGTGTGCTACCACTGTGCAGCTAAAATTTATTTTTTTTGAGACATCTTTCTCTGGAGGATTTCTTCTTCTTCATCTTCAGATGTCTCATTCATCTAGTGGTCTTCAGATTCCTTAGTTAAATACTTTTATTCTCCCAGAAAGAAAAAAAAACAAAACTCTTCCCCTACTCTAATTTTGGGGAGTTCATATATATATGTATGTATATCAAAATATCATATGATATATATCATTTGATATATATATATATGATATTACATATATATAACATTTTGTCAACAGAAAAATATTATTTTTAATAAAAATTATTTTATTTTTGCTTTTTTCATACCTGATCACATGAAATGTATTTATTAGTCTTGGAAGTTAGTTTGGACCGAATGAATAAATTTTTTGATGAACTACCACCTCTTCTAATCAGGAGATCTTTCCTGTTTGAATGTAATATTTCGATCTTAAAGGTATCCATAGCTTTTCTTCTCCTGTGAAAACAAAAGCAAAACCTCTTCCTTAACCTAACACATATCCAGGCTTTCATTCTGAGGTCAACACATCTTTAAAATATAGGCTAACTTAACTTAGCAGTTTTTTTCTATTATTCAAGGTCTCTTCATATCTGTTACTCCCTTTTCTTTAGCATTTAAAGCTTTAAGGTCAATAAAGCACTGTGTAATCTATGTCTGGGGGTCTTTATTACCCTTTTCTGTTTATTAAGCATATTCTTTAACATTCAATTAGATCTTTCTGTAACTGTTTGTCCTGTAGGAGTGTGTAGTATACCTGTAATATACTTTATGGTGTAATGTGCAATAAAACTTTCATTTTACTAGAAACATATGCTGGAGCATTGTCAATCTTACTTTGTAATAAGTCATAACAGACATGACTTTTATTAAATGTGTAATTATAGGATCAGCCTTTGCAGTATTTTAAGCAGTAGTTGCCCATTGAAATCCTAAATATGTCTCTCTGATGTGGTGAACATACTTTAATTTTCCAAACTCTGAAAAATGAAACATATCCACTTGCCAAATTTCATTTTTGAGTACTTTTTGGGTTATTTCTTGCATTTTATGAAGTTTGATTTTACAATAAACAAGTAGGACATTTCCTTATAATTTATTTGACTTGTTGCCAAGTGATAGAAAAATCTTTCTTCAGATCTTTACTATTAACATGGCATTTCTTAAGAAATTCTGAGGTATCCAACACATTTCCTACCAATAGCTTGTCAATTTCATCAGTACTTTGTGGTAAAGGGCCTGGTAGTCCTATATGTAATCTGATATGTGTTATATATAAAATATGATTTTTATTTCTGATTACTTGTTGTAGTTAAATAAATAACAAAGTTAATTCTTAATTATTTGGTATAAGTTTACTGGTTTCAATATGTTAAACAACGTTTTCTGCATATTGAGAGTCAGCAACTATATTAAGATGGTCTGAAAATGTATAATGACATGAAGAATAGCTTATTTTCCTGATTTCTGACCTAAAACATAAGTGTGGTAAGCCAATTTACTTAATTTTCCTGACTTATAACCTGCCTTTCCTGATTTATTTGCATCAGTATAGAATGTTAGGGGCTCCAAAAATTTGTGTTCCCCTTATTATATGAGGGGGAATCCAATAAGTTTTTTTTTTTTTTATAAACTGAAGTCTCTTGCTTTTCAGGTATTTGTTCCTAATCTATCCCAAGAAATTACTGCAAGCTCTTTGCCAATGTTCATTTTCTCTCATAATGAGACAATTTCATCTTTAGTAAAAGGTACCATAAGTTTTGCTAGGTCTATTCCTGCCAATTAATGAAGTCTCAATTTTCCTTTCAGAATCAATACAGAAAACTTTTCTATATAGGTCTTTAATTTTTTACTCTGTTTGTGTGGTAAAAATGTCTATTCCAAGATATTATCTTCTCTCTAAATAAGAATTCCTGTACTAGTAGAAAGTAAAATAACCAGAGTACAATCAAGCTCTAGATTTAAGTGATCCACATGTGCATCCTATAATTTCTTTTCTACCAGAGCAAATTTTCTCTCAGCCTCAGAGGATAGTTTTTTTTTTTTTTGGACTATTTAAGTCCTTATCATCATATAAGATTTAAAATATATTACTTAGTTCTTGAGTTGTTAATCTGATTGTGAACCTTAGCCAGTTAATATCGCTCAGCAATTTTTGAAAATCTTTAAGAGTTCATAATTGATCTCACCTGAATTGTACTTTTTGTGGTGTGGTTGAATTTTCTACAAACCTATCTAATATCCTAAATAATTAACAGAATCTGCTATTTGTGTTTTTATCAGGAGCAATTTGTAATCCCCAACAAGCAAAATTCTCTGTGCTTCATCAAACATTATTTTTCTAAAATACATGTGTCTGAATCAGTCAATAAGATATCATTCATATAATGGCAAATTATAGGTTGGGGAAATTGTTTATGAACTAGTACACAATATTAACATAAGATGGGGCTGTTTAACATTCTTTGTGGAAGAATTTTCCAGTTGTACCTTTTAACAATCTAGGAATTATTATAAGTAGTCACTCTGAAGGAAAAATAATTCTCTATTGTGTTCTTGTAAAGGTATAGCAAAAAAAATCTTTTAAATCAATCACTACAATAGATCATCCCTTAGGCGATAAAGAAGGTAAGGGAATTCCAGAATGTTAAGGCTGAATCACACTATTTATGGCTCTTAAATCTGTTAACATTCTCCATTTTACAGATTTTTTTTTATAATAAGAAATATAGAAGAATTCCAAGGACTGGTCAATTCTTCTATATGTTGAACATTTAACTGTTCCTGTACCAGCTGTTCTAATGCTTGTATTTTTTTCTGATGTCAAAGCTCATTCTTCCACCCATACATAGTTCATAGTTAACCATCTTAAAGATAGGGCTTTGAAGGATTAGTAGCTTTATGCCCTGCTTATGTACAATCAGAACAGTTGGTAACCTTTAAATATTTTTCTCAGAAGCATATATTATTTTACAGTTTGTTTCTGACATTGGAGCAATGTTAATCTGTGTTTTCTATTGCTGCAACAAATCACCTCCTCATAAATTCATTGCTTTTAAACCACAAATGATTTTAATTTTCCTATATTTTCTTTTGGCCCTCTACACATGACTCATTTTATACTTTGTTTTTTCCTGAGATAGAGTTCCAGTCCCTAGAAGCTGAACATTTACCTCCTGAAGAGATCAGTCTGAATGTTGTTGTGTAATATTATTTCCAGATGTGTTACCTTTGTCTATTCTGTGGAACATTTGTTTAATGACACAAAGATGTATTGTTTTCTTTTATGTTGCATTTGTTTAACTCTGTGATGCTGTGTTACTTTGCTTGTCTAAAACACCTGATTGGTTTAATAAAGAGCTGCATGGCCAATAGTGAAGCAGGAGAAAGGATATGTGGGGCTGGAAGGCAGAGAGAATAAATAGAAAGTAAAATCTTAGAAAAGAAGCAAGGACCAGGAAAAGAAGTGATAGAAGGAACCAGTCACTGAGCCACACAACCAGCAATGGAGTAAAAGTAAGATATACAGAAGTAAGGAAAGGAAATGCCCAGAGACAAAAAGTAGATTGGATGATTTAAGAAAAGCTGGTTAGAAATAAGCCAAGCTAAGGCCAGGCCAAGCATGCCTAAAAAAAAAAAGCCTCGACCCCCCCAACCCTGCCCTGCTGTATGCTAGGACCAGTGCTCAACAACAGTTTTAAGCTCCTACTTTAAGCTCCTACTCTAAGGCTACCCACCCAGAGCAGTGAGCCTCAAGGTCCCCAGTAAGAGAGCCCGGCACCCTCAGCCTGGGCTCCAGGGTCTCCTGTGTTCTCCTGGATCCTGCATTGCCTACCCCGTCCTTCCTTCTGTCCCTGGATCACTGGGCTACCAGGCGGCCCTGTTTAGGTGCTGAAGAGTTCCATCTGGACTGGTGAGTGTGTGCTATCCAGGGGC
>NW_026067905.1:10677901-10683878 GCF_014885135.2 Alexandromys fortis | reverse complement strand
GGGAGGCGGGGAGGAGGCGGAAATTTTTTTTTCAATAAAAAATATTAAAAAAAAAATAAGCCTCCATGTATTTATTTGGAATCTCAGTGGTAGGCCCCCAAAGACTAAAGAGCCAAAGAGTAAAAAGAGTAAAAATCAACCAACAATAGGTTGCCAAGATTTTGGTAAAATTGTTACTTCTGTACCTCTGTCCATCAAACCTTTCATTTCAATATCATTTATTTGCACTTTTAGTTTGGTCTTTGATCATTTATAAAAGTTTGCCAAAATATTGTCTTATAGTATCTTCTGATACTATACTGAAGCTATTCTATCATCCAGAGCTGTATGGTTTTGAACAACAGGCATTAAGTCTTTTAATTGTTTGGTGGAATAATTTCCCCAAAGCTAATATGGAATGCTTGAACCAAATTTGGCATTGGGCCTCAAAGAGGCCCCCTAAGGCATTTCCCAGTGACAAAGGATTGCTTTGCCTATCCCATGTTGATCTGCATTCATTAGTCCAATGCTGATCTTTACCATACCTTCTGTATATTCCAGAAGGCTGGGACTTTTGTTTAGATTAGCTCTAGAAAAAAAAAAAAAAAAAACATTGTTCCCAAGAACACCTTGCCTGCAATTCCTTTTTATCTGGCCTAGTTTACTAGTTAATTTACTAGTTAAAATATCCAACTTTTTGATTTTTCTTAAAATTTTTAGAAATCACTTCTATCCAAGTATCATTAGTGTGACATCCAATATCAGCTGTATTCATCTATGGGTGCTGATCTTGCCTTTAAAGACCTAATCACTCTTTTGAATGCTGAGCTAACATTTTCAAAAGCCAGAGATTCAATTAATATTTGTCTAACTTCTGGATCTGATATTATTCTATTTATAGATATAAACTAAATCTTTGTAAAAAAAAAATTACTGAAAGCTTCTTTGGGCCTCGTATAATTTTAGTAAATGAATCAGTCCTCTTTCCTGATTCTTCAACACTGTCCCAAGCATTCAATGCTGCTCTATAGAGTAGAACCAAGATGTGATCATCAAATATAGACTGTATTTGTAAATCAGCATACTGGCCCTCAGTGAGGAGCTAGTCTTGGGAAATTTTCTTACCTCTAGCCCTACTCTGTTGATCTATGATCCTAGATTCCTCTCTTCACCATGTTTTCCATGGTAACTGAGAACCAGATTCCAATATTTCTGTAACTAAATCTTTCCAGTTTTGTGTAATACTGTTCTTAGTTGCCCATTAATTTAACATCTACTTCACATAGGGTGCATACCATATGAAAAGATTGCTTCCTTAAATCTCTTCAAATCTAACATTTCTATGGGATTCCAGTTAACATCTGCATACACTTGTGGTACCTATCATCTGGTGGTCATTCTCATATAGTAACTGGATAAATTAAGATTGGTTTCTGATAACCTTAAGCTGCTCTTCTTTAGTTTCGTAATGCAGTGGTATGGTAGGTTCTGCTCTCAATCCTCTGTGTCTGAGTATTTATCTTATCTTCATGAGTAGGTCTTTCTAAAGCTTGTATCCTTTTATTAGTAAATCCTTCTAATATTTGTATCTTATCAGTCAAATATTTCTTAGTAAGTCTTTCTAAAGCTTATATCTTACCACTATCAAGTTTTTGTAAAACTCCTATCTTATCAATAGTAAGTTCTTCAAAGGGTTGTATCTTATCAGTAAAATTATCATATTTGGCACATTTAAAAAACTACTTTCTTAAGGAAAAATATTAATTATCAAACTGATAATAATTATGATAAAATTATTTCAATCCCAACTAAGTCATTTATCCCCTCATTTAAATTTGCCTTTTTCAAACTATCCATAGTATCACTATACAGGGTCCTAGAACCTTGCATTATGATGTTCCCCATTCTTAATGTGTGAAAGATTTTTCTTTTTAATATGTTTCAATTCTCTCCTAAAGGATGTCCCAAGTATCTCACAAAATCTGCTGACTTCACAGTTTGTGCATTTTGGTGATATTTTGTTTGTGCTCCAATAAATAAAGCTTGCCTGAAGATCAGAATGGATCTTCTCGTGGTGGAGCTAGCCACTAGTTAGCTATAGAAGTCAGTCAATAGTGGCACACACTTCTGTTCCCACAGACACCAGCTCTGTTGCTGTCACTAAAGATAGTTTTAACTAAAACTCTATCTATTTATAAATAAGTCTTGAGATTCAAAGGCTGGGGTGGAAAACTGCTAGCTCAGAGAGGTTGAGCAGCAACTAGCTCACCTTCTTTCCTTGCTGGCATCTCCCCAAAAGCACATCCTTCTGTTCCACCAAAACAAAGAAAGGTCACACCACTCAAAATCCCTCTCAATTACTTCTGGTGTACCTCTCTATTGCCTCCAGATGCCTCCTAATGCTCTTGCCAACTGGTTGCTAACAGCCTCCTGACTCAAAGTTATTTTATGTTAATTAATGCAAATGTAAATTCAGAGTTCATAGTGTGATCAAATATCCCCCAACAGAGGGGAGTACTCCTCTTAATATATGGCGGAGCTTCTTAGTCAAGAGTGTGGCTGGAGTGCTGTCACCCATAATATCCCAGTATGAACCCATTTCCCTTTGCTTCTTGTGAACAGTACCTCTTCTTTTAAGCCTTCTTGATGTCCTTCCCTTAGGAGAAACTGATCACCCTCCTCTCCTTCTCTTCCTCCATTCTGTGTACATACTTGACATAGGCCTTTGTTGCATTTATAATGAAGATTTTTACTTGCTCAATCTTAAACATAATTTTTTTCTGGACAGACTTATCATGTCTGCAACTGTCATGCTTGATATAGAATAGGACTCATGAAAAAATGTTTCAAAACAATGAATGAATGGAAGTTGACAGTGCACATCAGTAGCCAAGCAAGGAGTTGTCTTTGTTTCAGCTCACATTTTACTACTTTACCACACTGGAAAAAGTCCATTTATTATGTCATTTTTGTTTGTTTTACAAAATATATCCTGTTATCAGAGTGAAATTTTAGCAAACACAAGAAAATTAAGAGTAAGTGTGGGTCTCTGGTGTGTAGAATTTATTATTTCTGTCTTCTGACTCAATTGTATTTCATTTTCCAAAGACAAAATACAGAAAAGTACATGTATATTGAATGATTGTTGCATGGCTCATACCGGGACTCATTTTATTCTCATGAAATCATTTGAGGTGTTTGTCATTATCTATAGTTTACAAATGAAGCATCCGAGGCTCCCAGGTTAGCTAAGTGGCCTGGACGCACAGAGCTAGCAAACATCAGGGTTGAGAATCTAACCACGTCTGTCTGACTCTTAAAGCTTGTCCTCTTTCCCCTTCACTGAACTTTCTTCCTGGTTTCCCTAGGGACACAGAAAAGAATTAGGGACATAAAACTCAAGACGTTTCACAAAAGGCAGTAAGTAGTTTGTGACTTGGCCTGAAAGAAGCAGAATCTATGAGCTCTAGCCTGAATCCTGAAGCATGCTGTGGTTTTGAGAAAAGCAATTAACTTCTTATTTTTTAAAATTTACTTTTATTACTGAATATGGCATTCTCAGGCACTTTTCATGAATTAAATGAAAAGAGTCACCATACTGTGCCATTGCTATAGAAATCACTAATGCTTAAAGTGCACTTATTTCTACAAGCAACAAGTATTGGTCTAAAGGAAATAAGGAAATTGGCCTAATCAAAATCAAAACAGTAGGTAAACATTTGATTCTTGTTTTATGTAACTTTGAGCAATCTTTGCTAATGTGTTTAAGCCTACCTTCATGTTTAGTAGTACTGAAAAAGCATTGAGGAACAAAGAGATGCTTTGTTGGTCTTGGAGGAGAGGGAGAGGAAACCTGGGTTTTGATGAACCAAGTTGATTTTCCCTTAGTTTAATGTGTTTTAAAAGTTGATATTTTATTGCTTGAGCATTGAATACATAGATTTCAAGGTATCCATTGGATTGTAGCAGTTACTGATTATTGACAGAACTTAAAATTTGATGTTCCTTTAAACAACACAGAACATCTAAAATTGAATACACTGGGCACAGGAATTGAAAAAAAAAAAACACAAGGTAGAATGAAATCCTAGAACATGCAAACTGTTTGTCAAGGTTGGTTTCTTTTTGTTTGTTTTTATTTTTCTTTCTTCTTTTATGTTTTTCTACATCTTAAGAAACGTTGTTACAAAGAGATACTTCATTTAGGAATTTTTTCTTTGGGTTGCTTCTAAGTTAACGCTTCATATAACCTTGAAGAAAGTAGTTGTTACTTTTAAAATATAACAACATTTAAACAGGGGTATGAAATTATACTATTGAATATCTGAAAAATGATGAAAGAGTCTGTACATATGTAGTACATATGTCCTCAAGTTTTATGATGCCTGGGATATTGGATTTAATTTCCAGATTCCCTGACACCATTCTTGATGAAGTAGCAGAAAAAACATAGAGAAGGGGGACATTAAAAGACACATGGGAAAGTGGAGACTGAGATTGGGTTTTCCTTTTCCTTAAATTTATAATACTTTTTTCTAAGCAGAGTTCCAAATTTTTTAATATTTTAAAAAAATTATAAAAAGATTTAATTTCAATACTTACAGGCTAAAGTCTTAAATGAGGAAAAAAGTTTAATTCTTTTATAATTACTCTTAGGCTTGAGCAATGAGCAGTGTAAAAGACACCTGACATGGGCCAGGGATGGCCTTCACCAATGGCTCCACACCCTAGGCCTTTCCCTAAGACCTGGAAAGGGTCATCATTTTCTGTACTCCAATACTCTCAGACATTCAATCCAGTTCTCTTGTTTTATGTGAAACCTAACCTCTGTACACCTAATATGATTTAGCCCGGCTTTCATTTCCTGAATCTTTGTGCTGCTTTTTCTTCCTGGATCTCATGCTCAATGCTGCCAGTTTCTCTGTCCCTGCAGGTGCAGACAAATTAGCATAAAGAGTAAGTTGCGAAATTGGAGAATAGCAAATTTGATTTCAAAAGCCATTTCAGATGGAGGTCCATTTGGTGGCATTAGGAGCAAAACTAATAAACAAACCAGATTTTTTTCTCCTACTCAAATTGATTTTTTTTTTTTACATGACAGTATCCCTTTAGGAATAGAATAGTTTATCAACTCCTGGTTTTAGCTGTCATGTACCATGGTTTCTTTTGCCTCTTTTCTCATTATTGCTGACTGTTGTGTGGGTTGGCAAGGAAAATCTTTTCTTTAATAATAAAAGAAAATGCATTTGATTTCCAGTATCACCCTTGTCTGCTTGCTTTTATGACCTTAGAGATGTGGCATATTGTGGTGTGATATTTCCACTGTCATAAGTCCCATTTTACAGATGGAAAAAAATATAAAAGGATAACAGGGCTGTGCATAGACTTTAAAGAATACAACCGAGAAGAGATCTGGAGGCTGATTTACTGACTCTGAATCTAAACACACTTCTTAAGTGACTTCTTTCATCTAGAGTGACAAGTGTTCATCAGGTATTTGGAGTGGGAAATTCCTCTGCAAACTCTGGGAATGAATTCTGAGGCTTCCCCTGGGCTTGTGTTCACAGGGCAGTTCCCAGCTGTGACCAGACCAGAGAGTACTGGGAAAGTGCTGCAATTGTGTTAGGATTGTTCTAGGCCTATCATGGGCCTGTGTTAGGCCCGTGCTGGTCCTGTGTTGGACCCATGGTGGACCTGTGCTGGACCCGTGATGGGTTTGTGACAGGCTTGTGCCGGCCCTGTGCAGGGCTTATACTAGGACTGTACTGGGCCTACATTAGGCCTCTTCTGAGTCTGTACTTGGCTTGTATCAGGCCTGTGCCAGACCTGTAATGGACCTATGTTGAACCTGTGTCAGGCCTGTGCCTGTACTGGGCCTGTTCAAAGGCTGTGTTGGACCTATTCTGGGCCTTTGTAGTAGACTTTTTCTTTTCTTTTTTTTTTTTTTTTTTAATTGAGAATAAGAAAAAAAAAAGTTTCCTCCTCCTCCCAGCCTCCC
>NW_026067905.1:10585752-10672088 GCF_014885135.2 Alexandromys fortis | reverse complement strand
GGGTTCGGATCTCCTTGCTGCTTGGGTGACTTGTAATCAAAGGACCTACCTAGCTCGCTGCAGGCAGGCTAGCGGGGACAAAGGAGCTAGCACCCTCCCGTTTGCCCTGCCGATTCGGATTCGGTCCTAGAGCCCGAACAGGCTGGGCTGGGAGATGTTATGTGGTCAACGAGGGAAGGGAGTCAGATGGAGGGGGGAGGGATGTGGATGCAAGCTGGGTGGGATAGGAAGAGAGAGGGGGTATCGGGCAGAGTAGCCCCTGAGGATGACCAGGAAGTGTAGGAGGGGTGTCTGAGTTCCCTGTCCCGGGCTGCTGCCTCGGTCAGAAACTCACTCACCCCAGTGATGTCTCTCCTGGTCTAGACTTTTTCTTGTGTGCCACCAATCAACTCCCAAATGATGACACAGACTTGGTATTATTAATTTTAAATGCTTGGCCTTATTTTATGCTTGGCCTACAAGGTCTTATAACTTATTTTAACCTGTTTCTCTTTATCTACATCTTGCCTTGGGCTTTTTACCTTCCCTTCATTCTGTATGTCCTACACTATATCTGTCTCTCTGGCAACATCCTGACTGGCATCTCCCTCGCTTTCTTCCTCATGCTCTTGTCTCTCTCTTGAACCTAGATTCTTCTTCCTACTTATTCTCTCTGTCTGCCAGCCCCATCTATCCCTCTATCTAGCTACTGACATTTAGCTTTTGAATAGAGACCAATCAATTGCCTTAGGCAGGCTAAGCAAACACATCTTTACATTTGAATAAATGCAGCATAAACAAATATAGCACATCTTTGCCTAAACTATGTTAAACATGTAGTCCACAACAGGCCTCTCCTGGGCCTGTGTTGTGCCCGCACTAGTCCTATACTGACCTATATCAGGCCTGTACTGGATCTGTTCTGGGCCTTTGCTGGGCCTATATTGGTCCTGTGTTGTGTCTGTACAGGACCTGTACGAGGTCTGTGCTGGGCCTTTACTAGGCCTATATATTGTGCCTATTCTTGGCCTATATTGTACCTGTTCTGGGCCTGTATTGATTTTGTTCTTGACCCATATTGAGCCTGCACTGGCTGTTTTGATCAATATATCTCTTAAGGGGAACATTCCACATCTTCAGAAAAGTGTCCATATTTTAGTGGAGTGGCTCCTGTAATTCCAAGTCAGCATCTCATTCATGTTTCTGGTTTCTGGAAATCCTTTCACAACGTACAGGTTCTTTTGCAGACATTGAACACACAGGAGTAAAGACCCAGGTGCCAAGGGCCTGTTAAGTTTCCAAGCAATGAGCTCAAGGACTATAAAGTGTAGTTGGTTGCGTTTTTGTTTGTTTGTTTGTCTTTGCTCTTTGAGGGCCAGCCAGTCAGCTCCCAAATAAATATGCACACAAGACTTATTCTTACTTATGAATGTCCAGCTTTAGCTTGGCTTGTTTCTAGCCAGCTTCTCTTAAATTATTTCCTCTACCTTTTGACTCCGGGATTTTATCTTTCTCTATTCTGTATACGGTTCTTTACTTTTCATACCGTGGCTTTCTGTGCAGCTGGGTGACTGGCCCCGGAGTCCTCCTCTCCTCCTTCTACTCCCCCTTCTTTTCTCTCCTTCTATTTATTCTTTCTGCCCGCCAGTGCCACCTATCCTCCTCTGCCTAGCCATTGGCTGTTCAGCTCTTTATTAGACCAATCAAGCATTTTGGACAGGCAAAGTAACACAGCTTCACAAAGTTAAACAAATGCAACAAAAATGAATGCAACACATCTTTGCGTCATCAAACCAATATTCCACAGTGTAAAAGAATGTAACACCTCTTTAACTAATATTCCACAACAGTGCAGGCTCTGTAACAGACCATGGGGGTAGCCCCTTGCTGACCTACTGTCCTCCGATCTTCCCACATACCCACTCCTTTTCTCCCGACTTATTACCAGGGCTTCCCTCCATGCCCTGAAGATTTCTCTACGTCAGCATTCTTACGTACTCATGTTTCTCTATTTCCTCATCTCTCCAGCTTTAAGTGGCCCTTATGGCCCAGGCTCCCCATCTGTGCTTTTACTATGCATCTCTGGTGAGCTCTGCTTCTGCTGATTTATGCCTGGTTTGTCCCATATTCTGTATTTCAGATTCCTAAGAGTGAGAATCTGATTAGCTCATCTTTTTGTGGCCAGCCATGCATCAGGTCACGGCACCATCTGTAGTTGGGCTATCCTTGAGTGAGGCATCCACTACAGAGGGGTCAAAGAAAGGGCTCAGCAAAGATTGGCCGTCGGAGGAGCAGATAGCTCTCACAAAAAAGACAGTGGACTCACATGAGGATAGACTCATCCAGTGCAGGAACCTACCCATCTTTTCCTACAGCCGCCTAACTCTTTCCCCATCCTGAAGTCATCTGGCAGCCTACAAGGCATGACTGGAAATTAACTTCTAGGATCCGAAATGCTTTTCAAGGTCAGAAAAGGAAAAAAAAATCATTAAAGTGACCATGACTGCTGGATGCTGTGTTCAGAACTTTGCATGTATTACTTCATTTCCTCCTCACCACCATCTTGTAAAACAAATATTGTAATCTTTAGTAGGTTTAAACAACACAAATATGGCCAAGCAAAAATTGTTTGAAGTAGAAAAGTTGGTGTTTAAGCAAGGTCTTTCTTACTCTTACAAAATAAACTCTCCTAGTAACTATTATCTTACACTAATATTGTCTCCACCCGTGTGGAATTTGATTGGCTTTGGATTTGCACTGGTCTACCACCCCAGAGCATACTTGGGATAGTAGGAATCATTTTGTGGTTGTAAAGACTTTTCCACGCCCATGGTAAAGGGCACTTTGATGTCAGCACTGTGGAGGAGTGGTGCCTCAATGAGTGGCTGCATCCTTAGTAGAAGTGAGCAATATTAAACGCAGGAGCCTTCCGTGACTTCTATTAACACAGATCCATCATTAATATGACAGATACGCACACCTGCAGACTTAATTGCTTCCATTTTCTTGAGTCACTGATAGGTTTATGGCCTGCCTCAATTCCAGTAAAACTAAAGCAATCTAGACTGGGGGAGAAAGTCTCACTCCAATCAATCTCCTGAGCACAGCAGTCTCCAACCTGATGGCAGGCTTTCTTTCTAGACAGGATAATTAAAGTCGCAGAGCCAGGTACTTTTAAAATCCCTTCATCTCGGATTCATCATTGGTAGCACAACCTCAGGAAACTTGAGACAGGAAACAGCTTTCCCTGTCTCATCCTTCTTCTAGCAACTGGCCTTCCATACGGGAAAAAGTATACCAACTCTTTCATTCTGGTTGCATCTCTAGAGACTGAGGCAGTGCGTGTTGGTAGGTTATTTCCGTGTTTGTGTGAGAAAGAGAGAGGCATTTCCTATTGCAGTTTAGGGTCTCTCCCTTCAGAAGGAAAGTTCCAGAAAAGAGAAAGCCAACTGTTATATTGGAAACTTTATTCTCCCACATCTGGGAAGCCCAACAATAACACAGAGTGGGTTGCTGATGTTTCCTGAAATGTCTGAGGAAAACCCTATCCAAGAAAGCAAAGCTCTCTGGAGGAGTGTTTTGAATAAATGGACCCCTTTAAACAATCATTTAAAACCATCAAGGACTTAAACAAATCTATTAAGTTGTTAGATGACTGTGCATAAAACAATGGTTGCTAAGTAGAAATTAATTGACAACAGTGTTTATCGCCTCTAGGCATCTAATAAATCTTCTCAAGATATGGACAAATAGTGCCAGTCTGAACACCCAACGTTCTCTTATTCTTATGAATGAGGGAAATGAGAAATGTAAATGATAGGATAAATTTTCCCAATTTTTATTGAAGAACCCATGAAATTTCAGCAAGTGTGTTAACATCTGACATTGAAGTATATGTGGGAATAATGATTGCTCTTACTAGACCTGGATGGAGGTGGATGGTCCTTGGATGACTTCCCACAGGGCAGGGAACCCTGATTGCTCTTCGGGCTGAGGAAGGAGGGGGGGACTTGATTGGGGGAGGGGAAGGGAAATGGGAGGCGGTGGCAGGGAGGAGGCAGAAATCTTTAATAAATAAATAATTAATTAATTTAAAAAAGTAAAACCAAAAAGAAAAGAAAAGAAAGAATATCCCAAATCAAGAAAAGTTAATTATTAGTGCTGCATAGAGTACACTCAGGAATTTCAGAGGGCTTTCGAGGTAAATATGGGAGAAGTAAAGAGCTCACCTTTTACAGCAGATGACTCTGCCTGCCTCTATTGATAGAAGGCCTTTGAAATTGATAACTGATAATGCAGAATAAAATCTTCAGATATTTGAAACCCAATCAAGATGAGCATGAGAGTAAGGAATGTGGAGTGGGGAGATGCTACTGGTGGGGATTTGAAGAGGAAATAAGTCTGAGTCATCGGTGGTCTGTACCACAAATACTCATCAAGGGCGTCTACTTAGGTTTTCAAAATTATTCTTTTGACATCCATCCTCCTTAAATGATAAGTTACTGTGTGCATTCTTTTCTCATTGCTCTGACAAAATGCTTCACAAAAGCAACTTAAGAAAGAAGGTTTTACCTGGCTCACAGTTTCAGGATATGGTCCATTGCAATAAGATTCTTCCTACCACTTGCTTCCCACACAGAGACTTATTATTAATTATGAAAGCTTGGCCTTAGCTTGGGCTTGTTCTCAAGTAGCTCTTATAACTTTATCCATTGATATTAATCTACATTCTGCCACGTGATGTTACCCCATCTCCTTATTGACCATCCCGCTTCCTCTGCATCTTGGTTGCCACTCTACCTTTCTTCTTTGCGTAGTTTTTTTTCTGTCCCCCAAATGTTCTGCCTAACCTCTTCCTGCCTAGCTATTGGCATTCAGCTCTTTATTTATTCAAACTAATCAGAAGGGACCTTGGCAAAGACATATCTTCACAGTGTAAACAAATATTCCACAACAGTCCATCATGGCCAGTCATAAGTCCATGAGGCAAGCAGTCACATTGCATCTGCCCTGAAGACTCAGAGAGACCAATGCTAGTACTCAACTGTCTAAACATCTTCCCATGTATTGTCTTGGAGCTTATCCATTCAGATAATGCCCCCAGCATTCACAGGGAGCCTCTCTTTACTCATGTAAACTCTTCTGGAAACTCCCTAACAAATACATCCGGAGATGCATTTGTTAGGTGATGAATGGCAAATGCACTTGACAGTGGAGATCAACCATCAAAATTCTGTGTCTATTGGGCATGGTACTTCCGGTTTTGAAAACAATTTAACTGCCAACCCTTAGCAACTTGATGCTACTTTGTATACTAACATGTCAGGTTGGTGGAGACAGACTGTGAGACTATCAGATGCATCTGTGTGAGAAGGGAGGGAATGGTAGGTGGTATCATGTGATTCTCTTGTGTCACCATCATTAAGTTAACACTATCCTGGACAAAGTCTTCTGAATTGGAAAAGATCTCTGTCATACCACTGGTGACTTGGGACCATTGTCTACAGTTCATTAAAACCATGGTCTGAAAACATCAACTCAATGGCCAAAAAGGGAAAACAAAATACCAGTATGAAGGTGGGAAATATACAAGTACTCTATGTTTTGGAAAACCGTACTGACTGTTTGCTACCCCAGGAATAAAGCAAGTTATTCTTGTCAGCATCACTGAGGAATGTGATGAATATTTTGGTGCTTTGAAGCTTTTCTGTGTGCATATTCATTTACTTGCACTCTGAAGCATATGTTTCTATTACTGTCGCTTATTAATGATAGAGAAACTGAGGCATGATGACTTCAGAGGCTCTACATGGAGAAGCCTTGCCTCAGACCCTTCTTATCCATCATTAGAATCTTTCCTACTTCTGCAGCTTTTGCTGCCTTCTTCCACTTCAGACCTGCAGCTGACAGAGAACGTGTGCCAAGGAGGCTGCTATGGTCATAGGAAGTAGTTTGGCTCAAGGACCTGAAATCCAAAACCTAACTCACAGTTCATATAGCAGCCAAGCATGGGCAAAAACAATATGAATAAGGAAGATTAAGAGGAGAATGTGACGGGGTTTATTACAGAAGGTGACCTTGCCCTCTGTGTGATCAACTGATAGAAGTCAAAACTTATTTGAAACCCAAGAACGGTGAGTCTGGGAAGGATGCAAGGAAGTATACCGCCATTCTGCAGTTATTATTCCTAGGGGACTCATTTTCCAGGGTGGAGTATAATCAAAAGAGAGAGAGGGGTATGGTAAACAAACCAAAAAGACACGAGACACTTTATCAACGAAAGAGGCAGCTCTGCTTGGAAGCAGAGATTGACCTCAGCTTCAGGGTTGAAATGAGGGAAGATGAGGGCTTGAGGAGGCAGAGGACCGCCTTCCCACTCTGTGCCTTTCGTCCATCGGATGGGAAGGAAACAGAGAAGCTGTCAGCGTTGTGTAGTTGCCTTTCAGTCCTCAGCTCTGTGCCCTGTCCTGAACCTAATGATCCACTCATTTTAGCTGCCTTTCTTTTGTTCACACTCAGTCTTGTTTGATGAAATTCGCAGCTGTTTTCCTTTAAAGTGTGCTCTTTGACCGTAGAAATGGAAAACCAGATACTTTTTGCTTTTAGTCTAGCAACTTAAATGGCAGAGTTTTGAGAACAGCCTCAGATGAATGGAAAGGGGCTCTCAGGAAATGTTTATGAAAATGTAAGCATATTCAAACACACACACCGCAGAGAGTGACCAGGAGTAGCTGCGGGTGGAAGAACAAAGTGTGTCTGAGAGACAGAGTCACAGCTGAATGCGACGTGGCACAAAGACATTTGTGACAGTGGGGGCCAGCCGGGTGAAGCCAAGCTCCCTTTCATGTGCACTAAACGCATTCTTCTTGGCTTTCGAACAGAGTTTTGACTCTCACCAGCCAGATATTTGGAGAGCACTCTAATAGGTACTTTGTGCATTCAATAGGGGTTACACTGTTCTCTTGATATCCACCTCGTATCAGTGGCTTACTCCTATCTCCTCATTTAACACACACCGGTTCTTGTCCTAGCCACCATTTCCCACAGCCAGGCCTGTAATGGGTGGGGTTTTGTGTGTTTGTTTGTTTTATGGAGTGCTTGAAGAAAGAGGCTGAGACTAGGCCATGCCTACTCTAAGTTACTTCTCATTGTAGAAAACAGTGGCATTCTGGCTAAGCCTTGCCCTGAAAGACTTTAAAAAGTGTGTTTATTCTTTATTTATTGTATGTGTACAAATGGAGGTCAGAGGATACCTTTTGGAAGGTGAGATGCTCACTCCATCACGTGTGATTCAGGGACAGAACTCCAGTCTTGACAGTTGGTAGGTTAGTCACTGAGCCTTCTCACTTGTTCAAGGCTTCATTCTTTGTACAGGGTTTTTTTTAAAAAAGAAGGTTTTTACAATAGACACAAGAGAGACTATTCGAAGGCCTTTGGGGGAAGCCCAAAGCAGCTATGTCTACCTCTCTGGGATAAAGAGAAGAGGGGCAGACTGGCTATGGCCAGAGATAGCTCCCTGGAGTAGATAGAATAGCAGGATCGGGGACAAACCTCATGGGTTATAAAGAAAAACTGGTAACTGTAGCATAGGGGAGGAAATGCTAAGAACTGGAACAAGCTGGAAGTTAGGATAGCAGGGTGGGGAGGGGTTGTGGGCTTGTGGCTTTGGTAAGCACCATAGGTCCATGTCAGTAGGGAAGCAGATCTTCTGATACACAGAGACCCATTTCACAGGTTCTTGAGGAATGATGGGAGTGAGCAGCAGCAGTCCATATACATTTATGTATAAGAGATGTTTGCTATGTGATCTGAGAGTTAACTTGAGTACTTGAGATTGAAATAAAGGAATCTGCCTTGGTCAGCGATGAAGGAACGTTGAGACTACTGGGAAACTCCAGTCAATAAAAACACTGTAACTCAAAACTTTATTGCTATTCAGTAATTTCTGGCTTGGAAATGCACAAAAGTGTCTGTGTATATTTCTGACATAGGGCCTCAGAATTAAGCAGTCAATATGGAGAGGGAGCCCATACGGAGTGGGTTGTGACTTTCCCCGCCAGGCCTCACACCATTCACAGACCAGGTGGCCTTGAGTCCTTCTAAATCATCTACCCAGGAAGCACTAGACATCTAGATCAACGATTTCCATGGGGACATGTCTCTCAGGTCATTTACAGGTCATCTTGACCCTTCCCTCTGAGAGGCACTTACACAAATCAGCCTGCAGAACTGGGCCAAGACAATGTCAAGAGTCTTTAGAACAGAAACTGGAAGCACTGACTAAGCAGATCTGATCCTCCACTGGGGCCAGGCATGGTGAAATCACATCCAATTGGCACACCATCTGTATATCAGTGTGAAGTTAGTAGCAAAATTTTGGTCTCAGCTCTGCAGCCCCTACTTTTCAATACCTGTGTGTTTGCTACTGATGTGTGTCTTCTGAATATCCAGTTCTATTTTTTTTTCTGAAGTGCAAGAACCAAGCCTATGGTGTCAAGGGTAAACATGCGTTGTTTTGGTAGGCAATCCAATTGAATGGGTAAGGTGTGTGCTGTGAGGTGGAAGACAAGGTTCCAGTCCTGTCATCCCATCCCATTAACTCTCTTCTTTGAGATCTTTGAGCCTCCTCTTTGGATTCCTGGCTTCTAGTTCTATCAAGCCCATCCCTCAGTCAGTTTATAACGAGGGACTTATAAGGAAGGCTTTGTAAACTATAAGACAAAAGCCACAGTTATGGAGCTGAGTCTTCATGGCTTTCCTTTGGTCCTTTACTCTCTCAACGAATAGCACAACGATGGCACCTGATACAATGACAGCATCTCATGGCTAGTGGAGATGGAAGGGAGGTAACACTGGAGAACTGTGGAGTGAGAAGAGGCTTTCCCCTGCCTTTCTATAGAGGACAATGGTGCAGAGAGGAAAGCCCAGAGAACCAAATGTGCCCAAGCTGTGGGTGCCAGCAGGCAACACTCATATTCATGAAAGGAAGCTCATGTGGCAGTGGGAAGGAGATGGAAAGCCTCATTTCCAAGGAGAAGATGAGAATGGAATATCTGTTGAGTGCAAAGGATCTTGGGATTTACAGTAAGAGGAGACTGGGACAATAAGTCTACAGAGCGGGACCTAGCATAAGAGCAAAAGGACTCAACTGTTACTTTAATAGTCTCATTTCTGGTCTACTCCTCCCACTACCATGCTTCATCCACTTGGGAGGACATGCCCTTATTCTAATTTATTTTATTTTATTATTTTATTTTATTTTATTTTATTTTATTTTGAGACAGGGTCTCACCATGTAACCTTGGCTGAATCTGACTATGTAGACCAGGTTGGCTTCAAAATGCCAGAGATCTGACTGCCTCTGTCTCCTGAGTGCTGGAATTAAAAGTGGGTACCACAATATCCAGCAGGACCTTCACAATTAAGTCAGGATCATGTTGTCAAGTACCTGACATTCAACTCACTGCAATCTTACATGCCAGTTTTCAGTGGACACTGATACCAGGGCATCCTTAGACACAAGTCCAATCACTAAGTCTTAAAGCAGTGATAATATTGTTTGACGTCTGTCAGACACACAAAAAAAAATTATTCAGTTTTCTAAATAGCACTTCCAGGAATGTGCCGTTGCAACCTGGGCTATGTTCCTTAGTGAGAACTCAAGGTAGTCACGGACTTACAGTTTCTGGACTTATTAAGACTTTGAAGGCCCTGGAACCATTTAAAAGAACCACTTGCCTAATTCTGTCAAAGCTTATTGCTCAATTTTAATATTTCTATGAAAGGCACCAACAATCACAACTATGATGATGCTGGTCTTTGTTGTCTGTTCAATGCCAGAAACTGCTAAACACCTGGTTTGCTTGTATCCTGAGACTGGGATTTGTAAAGCAAGGGCCAGAATGATATTGAAGAGTGGCCTTAAAATCAGGAGATCTTGATTTTCCCTTCTCCCCATTCTAGTGCGTACTAATCAAGTACATCTGGTTAAGTGGGCTAACTTCTCTAGAACTCAAGTTCTTTACCTATAAAGTAGGGAGATAAAATCTCACATTGAAGGGTCATCAAGGATTAAGGTACACATGAATACAGAGAGAGCTGTTCAGCACAGCCAACACCCAATAGGGATTTCATCACTTGTGGAGTTGAGTCATGGACAGTCAGAACAGAAATATAATTGAATAAGAACTAATTAGAAAGGGAAATGAATCAAGATAACTTAGCTCAAGCAAGACACCTTTCCATAGTCTACTTTTTCATCATCAACTCCCCTTTTCCAGCCACATTTTTTAAGAGAGGCTTTTTTTTTCATTTATTTATTATCCCAGCTGCCGTTTCTCTTCCTTCTTTTCTCCAAGACTACCCCCACCTCCTTTTTTCTCTACCCTTTAATCCATTTCCCCTCCATTGTTGTTCAGGAAAGGGCAGGCCTCCCATGAATACCAACAAAACATGGCATATCAAGTTTCAGTAAGACAAGTATTTCCCTGTTTATTAAGGCTGGGCAAGGCAACCCAGTATGAATAATAGGATCTCAAAAGCCTATAAAAGAGTCAGAGACAGTCCCTGTTTCCCCTGTTAGGAGTCCCACAAGAGGACCAGGCTACACACTGTAACTTATATGCAGAGGGCCTAGGTCAGTCCCATGCAGGCTCCTTGGTTGTTGGTTCAGTCTCTGTGAGCCCCTGTGAGCCCAGGTTAGTTGATTCTGTGAGTTTTATTGTGGTGTTCTTAATCCCTCTGGCTCTTTAGTCCTTCCTCCCCTTCTTCTGACAGATTCCCTGAGCTCCATCTGATGTTTGACTCCGGGTCTGCATCTGTTTCTATCAGTTGCTGGATGGAGTCTCTGAAGCCACAGAGACCTTGAAACAATCTGTGATATGAGAATTACAGCAGATACTGAAGCCTTTGTTAGCAAACGATCAGGAGCGTCAGAGGGAGGGATTCGGGTACACAGGCTCTTGGTGAGTCTAGTGGGAAGTTTCCTTATAATTACCTTGCAACAAGTGTTCTGGGTTTCCAAAACCCAGGTGTCCATATTGCTCCCAGTGCCACACAGCAGAGGAGCAACCCCCGACTCCCAAGACCTGTAAAGCTCAAATTAGAATTCCAGTGGAAAAACCTCAGGCTTCAAATGACTTATTCTTCCCACAATGTATGAAACGATCTATAAATACATATTTTAACATCATGGAGTTTAAATATTATTACACATCTTACTTGATGTCAGATTTTGTTAAATGCATGTCGTTATCTCAATTTACAAAGGTCAGCCATGTGGCAGTGGAGAATAGAACTAGATGTAAGTTGTTTTTTTTTTTTTTTTTAAATCCCTTTTACCAGTACATCTGCAGCTCAGATAACCCAGTCCTTTTCAAAGAGCTTTGGGCTTTCTTTCCTCCCCCTTTCAAATGAGATTTTAATGAGTATCATGTGGATAAACTCTTTACCGAGGTTTGAAAAGATCCAGAGAAACGCTGTGGTAGAAACAAGTAAACCATTTTGGATGAAATCACAAGCCATTTGAATGCTTCTCATCTCTCTGGTTGTGTCAGAACCTTTTGGCTGCATCTTTTCCCCCCACAGGAATGTTTTCGTCTCCATGGCTAGGTAAACAGAATGTGCGTGAGGTTGCTCGATTGCTATTCATGCCAGCACCGAGTAGCATAGAGTGACCTACTTCCTGTAGCATCCATAGAAAGCTTCAATGCTTTTCATGGAAGCTGATTTAAAGAGCCATCCTCTGCTTCCCACAGCTCCCACCCACAACTACCCTCCGAGTTGGCATTCTGTGGACTACCCAGGCCCCCTATTTTCTTCCTTTTTCCATCCTTACTCCCTGCTTTGATTCATTTTATTCTTCCTTTGTCCATTCCTGGAAAAGAAATGGGGGGGGGGCTGCTTTAAAGGAAGTTAGCATTTCAGAGTTTTAGAGTATAGCATTTTTAGAGAATATCAGGTAGGGGTGTTAAGGCAGGTCAGGTGATATTTTATCCAGCCTCTCCTCATATACATAATGTGCTGAAGGTTAGTACCTGGCTAAATGCCATTTGGAATGTGGAAGAGTTCCCGTGAGGGATCCTAGACTGAAATTAGACACTTCAGTCAACCCTAACTCTTTAGAAAGACAGACTTGATTGACACACAAATAAGCCAAAGGCCACGAAGAAAGTCTAATTTGAAAATCTCTTGAGATTATTATCCAGTTGTCTTGTAGAAATGTAGTTAGCCTACACGTGACTTGGGTCTGACTATCACCAAGTGTTGTGTTTAATTTTTGTGACATCAACGAGAGGCTAGAACCGGAGAGATCATGGAGACTTCTGTCCCATCACCTGAGGACAAGGCATATGAGATCCATAGAATTCATACCCTTGTCCAGTGGTCTGTGTGCCTTGTGATCCCATGTCTCATCCCCGGGCCAATGATCTACTGAGACCTCGTTTATATCATGCGTGGTGAATGCCACTAAACTGAAAACACAGACATTCAATGAGCGTCATCTAGTCATGGGTGAATTCGCGACTCCAAATCTCAGTAAATCAAGAGGGTTCTGGTTACCTGAGAAAAGAAATTCCTGTGCTTCTGTTGGTAGCTGTTTGACGCTTTAAGCTGTCTTGATCTGAAGCTTTGCTTCTGATAGTGTTATAGCCAGTGATGAAGTTTGTTTGGAGGGAGAGGATCGAGAACAGGATAATAGAAAACATCTCTGTGGTGCCAGTGCATTGAATGCAGAAACAACAATAGGAGCTGCATTCCTAACTGGTCTATGAACATCTTCACAAAAGAATTCTCTGGCTCTGGGATCACACACTTTGTCCTCTTAGCTAAGCATTAGCAGGCACACACTCCATGCAAAGCATCAGCACTCCTGGCATCTGGACTGAATTCAGGCCAAGCGGAGTGAGCAGTCTTATATGGTTCTCGCTCTCGGATGTGGGATCATTCCACATCAGAACTCCAAAGCAGCTGGTCCCTGTGGTGAGAGAGAGGTGTGCAGTAGCTCAGCCCAAGGCTGGTCTCATCGCCTCGCGTCTCTTCACTTTGTCCTTTCCCTCTGCTTCCATCTCCTCTGTCTGCCCCTCATCTTCCTTCACAGATGGCCAAGACACTAATGTGCTGCTGTCATTATGTTTATGAAACAAGTTGAGGTCTTTAGAGGCTGATGTTCCAGAGACATTAAAGCCTGGAATCACATTTGATACCAGGGTGGAGATTTGCAAGATAATTAGTGATCCCTGACTGTTATTAACCCCTGACTTAAGCAGGCGATTTCCTTACAAAGGTGTTGAAAGTTAATACCACGGTTAATAGTTTCAGTCAGAAGACCATAATGAAACCATGTGGAAAACTGGACCTACCATCAATATCTTTCAAGCACCAAAAGTAGGGAATGGAAAGGGAAAGTTAAAAAAAAAGAATGAAAAGAAATTAAAATAAAGTAGACTAATTCTGTCATAGGCCCAGCTTTCCTAATATTTTTAATAGTCACTATCAGAAAGACAAGACACAACTGTTACATTTCGATTTAGCTGGTTGGTTAGCACTATTAATGATATGACCTCAATATTATTTTATTTTTGTTTGTGTGTGCACATCTCTGGAGGTTAGGCATCGGATTTTCTCTTCTATCAAACTCTGCCTATTCCTCTGAGATAGTCTTCTGACCTGAAGCTCAGTGGGATTTTTGTTTTTGATGATGAGCAAGCCTTTGTGATCCAACTGTTCCTGTACTCCCCTAGTGCTGGGATACAGGCCTGTGCCCACACTTGACTTTTGACAGTGGTACTATGGTGTTGATGCTTAGCAGCAAGTGCTGTGACCTATTGCACCACCTTCCCCCCGAACTTAATTTTTGTCACACAAGGAAACCCACAATGGCCCCTGGGATAGCAGATAGTGGAGGTGGAGCTCAGTTTTATTTTCAGAGATGTTCTCTTTTACATGAAATTATTTCATAAATAACATAAAGGCATTTGTAATGTCATACAAAAGAGCCAAGAAATCTAAGTAAGTTGGAGATGCCCCCATCACCTGCCAGCAAGGACTTTCTTAGTGGTGCCTGCTACTGTTCTTTCTGTGGAGCTCATCTATTCTTGGGGGAGTCCCTCAGGAAGCATTTTAGATTTGCTTTCAAGAAAAGGTTGTGTGAAGACGAAACTAAGTTTGAAAATCTAAACAAGGCCTTTCAACAGGAGGAATGGCCGCCAGGGGTGTCAACATGAACCTTGAAAGATGACAGGATCAGTTCAGCAGGTGCCCTCCACATGAGGCCAAGCATGGACAAGTTAATGCCACCTCCTGCCTTGACCTCAGCAACCACACCACCTCATTACTACTCAGCAGAACTCAGCTGGAAACTCAGGCTTGCTAGCAGTGAAAAGGGGTCCCAAGACGCCCAGACTGTTCTAACATACTCTAAGCAATTCGCCGAATTAAATGCTCCTTAAGAATTTTCCCAATTAAATTTATATTTACTCCAATTGGAATTGTCTAGTTCGTTGAAGGAGGGCATGGCGGATCTGGTGCTTAGGAGGAGATTCTGATACTGACTTGATGTTTCTTGACAACTCAGATCAGGTCCTCTCAGAATGAAGACATGCACGAAGAAGGGAGAAGGCATGTGGAGAGGGAGGGCATGTTGTAACGCCAGGGGGAACAATTTCTGCAACAAAGTCTTGAGTGTCCTGACGTAACCCCACAAAAAGACGACAAACTCTCAGCCCACAAGCTATCATTAGAGCAATGACTAAGGCTCATTAAAAGTGATATCATCTCACTCTGCCTTTTCCAACCCAAACTTTTCTCTCCTAGAACTTTCCCTGCCCAACGCCCCACCAGTACAGTTCTCTGGGGACATGCAGCGCCAGTGGTCTCTCGTAGGAACCAGATGTTTGCAGCCGTGTGATGAGGGTCTTCCTCAACAGACTGGGGTGCAATGTGATGTTGGATGTATATCTTTAAGTCTATACACATCTTCTCAACCCATGTGGTTCAGATCTGAGAAGAGGTTTGACATTATTGGTAACATTAAACTTAACATGCTTTCTGGTGCCCATATGATGATCAAAGTTATCAAAGACTCTTGAAGGTCATCTACATGGTTGCATCTTCCCAGAGATGAGGAAGCTCAGAGTTAGGAAGCTTGTTCAAAGTTCCTCAGATCATGGCCAGTCCTCCTGAGTCCCAATTCTCTATCTAGTCACTGAAGAACGCCATTCTCATTCCGAGTCCTGTTGATCATTAACTTGGTTCATGTTTCTGCCTAATAGAATTGGGAATGACTTTTCCCTGGCTGTGAACTCCTTAGGATGGCATTCAAGACTCTTACAAGTGCCATTAATCTGGATTCTGAGAGTAGGTCCTCTGAGGTTCTCTTCCATATCCCACACCCCTGCAGCTTAACTAGACCTCCTGTGATTCTGACCACGTGCATCATCCTTATGTTCCCTTGCACATACTGTGGCCTTCAGCTATAAATGTGTCCCCAGTATCTTCCACCGTTTTCTTACTTCCCATCAGTGTTTACCCAGCCAAGTCTCACCCAACACGCAGCATTGCTATCACTTAACCCTGGCCACATCTGAAATTTCTTGCTCTTGAAGAGTAGGAATACATGGTTTGATTTCCAACCGTGACAAACATAATGTGCTCTTGGAATATTTGTTGTATACAAGGAGTGGCGCTCTGCTTTCTTCGTATTGTAGGATTTGGGGAGATAATGAAGACATGAGGTTTGTAGGAGCAAGGACAAATATGGAGAGAGGGGACAGCCTTCCCTTTCTGGAGACCTCAGCCCTACTGTGTATTGAAAGGATCAGTGCTTGTGACAACTACGGGACCTGTGACATCTGGAAATAACCATAAAGGGTCCTATTGGCATTTGTTTCATTCAGTAAATTGCTGCAAAGGTCCTGAGTGAGCCTCAGTGGCAATCTTCTGAGGCTTTGGATTAGAGTAACCATTTTATCACCTCCCCAGTAATACCCTTGGAGTCTCAGGACTGGCTTGGATTATAGTTCTTCATGGGGGAGGGGCATTCACACCAGCGTATTTATGTTAATGTTCCAAGCTCAGATTTCAATCTTGATGGTGAAGAAGTTGGCAGAGCATTTACTATGTCCTACTTGGTCTTTCATCAGCTGATCGAGCCAGATATAGCATAAATATAAATATGTTGCTAGTTTAGCATTTGAGCTCTTTCATGTCAGATCCTATGAGGAGAGGGGAAAATGCCAAGTAAGAAACTATCATCTCGTAATTATCTTGAAACTAAGAATTGATGAATGCTCATGGCAGACACGCTGCCCTCTTTCTTTCCCCCCTTGCCCTCCACAGTGAGCCAAGTCTGTGCAGAATCATGATATCACCATTCCCAGGGATGGGAATGTTTAACCCACAGAAGGGTTTAGAGGGTTAGCCTGGAAGCCACTGCCAGACTGTGCTAGCCTCGCTGCCCCCATGGAGCACTTTGTCAGAGTCCGTGCTGCTCCTCTTCTTTCTTTGGTACCCCCATGCCTAGTGCCATGAAAAGCAACACCTGCATCTTCATTGAAATATAGTAGCTGTTCATAGGTATAAAGTTTTTTAGTGAGCTGATGAAGATGTTCTGGAATTAGACAGTGGGTGAGGGTTATACAACATGATGAATACACAAAATCTCACTAAATTAAAAGGTGACTTTATGGCATTTATATTGTATTTCAGTTTAAAAATAAGTCATGCAACACTAAGATCTGGAACAAAAGATTAGATTATTATAGCTGTTAAGGTCATAAAACACCACATGGCCTTTGTACTTTAGGGTGTTCTCTCTCTCTCTCTCTCTCTCTCTCTCTCTCTCTCTCTCTCTCTCTGTGTGTGTGTGTGTGTGTGTGGGTGTGTATGTGTGTCTCCATATTCTGAGGTCATGTTTTCTGCTTTGTGAAAGGAGTAGAGGGCATATAATGGTTTCTCTGTCCCTGTCCTGTGTCAGGTTGGGTGACTTTGGTTCAGGTACTTCCTTATCTTTGTTAGCTTGGTTAAAGCAGAGGTAATGAGTCTGACCTACTTGATGAAGATCTGCTGGGAAACAAAATCTAGTTTGTGAAGTGATTTAAAGGGACAGGTGCTACATCCTTTTGAATAGTTATAGAAGGGGCTGAGTGGCATCCAGACATGTCTGAGATAAATCTTAGACTAGGTGGAGATGGTTCTTGAAAAGAAGCTGGGCTTGATTACACCATAAATGCACTGGTGGGTTCTGGAATACTGATGATTTTTATCTCTGCTGAGATAAATACAGACTTTGGTTCCCTGTGCAGTGGTCAAACAGGGGCTTGGGGAGGATATGTTTGTAGGGGAGGGTGCATTTGTAAGGAGTCTTCCAGTCCGTTGATAGATGAGAAAGTGTGAGTGGTGCTTGCAGGATATACAGCCATGTGCCTGCAAGAGTCGTTGATTATTGGGCCTGCACTCATTTTTTTGGACTCTTGCTACTTTAAATGCTTACCTTCAGAGATGCATCCAAGGGTGTTTCCTCAATTCTGAATGTGGAAGACTCTTTAGAGGAATGGTGGATGTGGGAAGCCAGTATCCCCGCCCCCGGAAATAAATGCAGAAATGCCTTCTGAAACCCAGGTCTGAAACGCAAATCTTTTCTTCTCCATCTCTTTGCCTTCTGAAGCTCCCTGGATTCTAGGCCAATCGTATGCAAGATCTCAAATGATATACCAGCCTGACAGATGACAGAGCCTTTTAGGCAACAGAAAAGAAGGGCCAAGCATGAAGGGGGATTCTTTGTCGGCAGCTCTCCCTCACAGTCTCAACTTACTCTTCTCCCTGGGGAGCATGCTGTTGAATGAGGGAGGCCATCATACCAGTGCCTTTCAGGCCAATGACTTGTGTCCCATACAGAACCTCAGTGACCAGCAGAGAAGACGAAAGAAGATATCTGTTCCTTCCTCTTATCCTCCTTCGTTGGTTGCCTGATCATCCCTTTCCCTTTCCAATTAACCATGAGGCACCTATTTCCTCAGAGAAGACCATTTCTTTACCTTCTTGCATGTTTTTCTGAGGTCAGTTCCTCCACTCACAGTCCCACAAAGATTCATTATGCATATTCACTCATGGCGAACTGCTTTAAAACATTGTGAAGGTCATCATTTCAATTAGAACCTGAGTGCCTAGCACAGGGCATAGTGCATAGTGCATGTCTGGTCTGTGACTATTAAATCAATAAATAATTTAAGCTCTTCCATAAATAGTGAAGGACAATTATAAATTCTATACATATTTAAAGTTGCTTTCCTCTTTGTGGTTGGGATACTTGATGAGAAAATATTCTAAATGTGTCTATTAAATCTTTTTTATATCTATGTCATAATTTTTTGGCTAAAGCTAATAAATTTTGAGAGAAGAAGCATGCCTTTTAAAAATGAAATTTTATAAAGTAATGATTTGTTAAAGTGTGAATAGCAGAACACTGGTCCCTCTTTGGGGTTGTAGTAGTTGTTAAGGGAAACATGGTCTGAAGGTTAAGCAAAGTCCTGGAGAAGGTAGATTAATCCATTTTCTCTATTATAAGATGCCTGATGAGATATCGCTTAGGACTAAGAGAAAAGAGGGTATGTACCCAGGATGTTCCTGCAGCAGCACCATAGTGTTTTAGGAGGCCACTTTTTTGTTCCCAGCTGCTCAGTCCCAAAATAAACACACATTATATTATTTGCAATACTGTTTGGCCAATAGCTTAAGCATATTTCTGGCTAACTCATATTTTAAATTAACCCATCTACATTAATCTGTGTATCACCACAAGGCTGTGGCTTACCTGCCTCTACTGTCTCTGATGGGGCTATATGGCTTCTCACTGACCCCACCTTCTTTCTCCCAGCATTCAGTTTAGTTTTCCCCACCTAGCCAAGTTCTGCTTCGTTATAGGCTAAAGCAGTTTCTTTATTCATTAAACCATAAAAGCAGCACATAAACAAAAGGACTTCCTACATCACCATAGCTCGTACTACAGTGCAGAAGGCATAAAAGTTTTTAGGTATTTTTCTATTGATGATAGCCTAGCTTTCATCCAAATCCCTGAGAAGTGAATGGGTGTTTATACCCGTGATCAGGGCCCAATTCACACCACTTTCTTCACACATCACATCTGCTTTGCAAAACTGAAGAGACAAACAAAAAAGAGTGAAAACACTTCTTTTTCTGTCATGACAAGTTATCAGACATCTCCCATGGACTATGCAGCCTATGCGTATGGCTTCAAAAACATGCCATCAACCCCAGTGGCTCTTCCGTAACCTCCCAGGACTGCTCCATAAATGCCAGTTCTCTGCACAATAATTACCGATTCTCTTCTTGGTAGATTCATGGGCATCTAGGAATAATTGCTGCAGAGCTCACACGTCCAGATTTACAAGAGGCAAACAACCTTGTATTTACCCCCGGGGATTATCAGGTGTTCAAACTGTGCAATGTAAAGGATGCTATTGATCACAGAACGAGGGGGAGAACTTGAATTTTCACGTCAGTATTTATCTCACTGGGTGAGAGTCTGGCTCACTAGATTTATCATAGAAAGACCTGTGGGGGATAATTCTCCTCTTCTCTAGATCTCTTGTCCTCCTTGAGTTTTATAAGCAGCAATAAGTCTACCTGCGGTCAGAACCCTTTGTTGTCTGCAGACAGAATTGGTTTCTTGGTAGCAGAAACCAGTACTATGGAATCTTGGTCTAGTACAAAATCTCACCCTGTAATTTTGGTGTCCCCCCCCTCCCCTAGAGATCTCAGGGAATACGGAGGACATCCCTCTGGTGCGCTGGAGGCAGCAATGGCTGGAGAATGGTACTTTGCTTTTTCACATCCATCACCAAGATGGCGCTCCAAGTCTCCCAGGACAAGACCCAACAGAAGAACCCCAACATGAGTCAGCAGAAGAGGAACTAAGGATCCTACACATCTCAGTCATGGTAAGAGCAGGCTAACCCCAGCCTTCCAGTCACACATAGCTTGTGTTTACCTTGATATTAAGAGTCTTAGTGTCAGCACCATATTCGTTGGTTTCTTGCTGTGATAAAATATCTTAGGTGACGACTTACAAAGAAGCCTGCAGTTCTGGAGGTTAGGTCTCTGTGTCAGTTCTTCTCTGGTGAGGACCTTCTCTGCTCTATCATATCATGACAGATAGGTAGCTATGATGGGGCCAAGTGTGGATGTAGTCATGTCCTAAACATGTTGAAAGCCAGAGAGGTACTATAGTTCTCTCCTAGGGCATTCTGCTGATCAATAGGGGACTTCCCAGAGGCTTCACCACCCACCATTATTGACATTCTAGAGACCATGCTTCCAACCTAAGAGTCTTTCAGGGAAAGGGGACATTTAAACCAACACAATAGATGTAGCTGTTGAAAATACAAATCCATAAAGGTCATTGAACATGCTGATGTGTAAACTTCCCATTTGTGGGGAATGCATCCACGTGGACCATAAAAGTTGTAGCTATTTCTTTTTTCTTTATCTACTTAAAATTCTTTTCACTTTATATACCAACCCCAGTTTCCCCTCCCCTCCCTTTTTGCACCCCTACCTCCCCCCATCCCAGTCCCCATCCACTCTGCAGAGGGGGTAAAGCCTCCCTTGGAGAGTCAATGAAGTCTGGCATACCAAATTGAGGCAGGACCAGTCCCCCAGACCCCCGGTATCAAGGCTGAGTAAGATATCCCACTATAGGGAATGGGCTCCAAAAAAAATAGTCATGTACCTGGTCCCATTTCCAGCCCCCCTCCCAACAGATCAAGCTGCATAACTGTCACCCACATTCAGAGGACCTAATTTTGTTCTGCATCTATTAGTCCAGAGTTGGTGAGCTCCTATTAGCTTGAGTCAATTGTCTCTGTGGTTTTCCCCATCATAATCTTGACCATGACTTACTCATATGATCCCTCCTCTCTCTCTTTAGCTGAACTCCAGGAGCTCAGTCCAGTCCTTTTCTGTAGATCACAGTTGCATCCATTTCTACAGCATCATTTTCCAACTGTCCTTCCTAATCCTAAGCCTAGAAATATACCCATATATGGAGGAGCATTTTGGTTTCTTGTGTAACAGTCCTGGAACTTGATTTGTAGACCCGGCTGGCCTCAAACTCACTGCTTCTGCTCTGCCTCCCAAGTGTGGGGATTAAAGGTGTCCATCACCACTGTCCAGTGATGGAGAAGCTTTTTCAAACCTTAAGTATTATTAGAAAGTCTTAGAAAAGAATTATTTAGTTAATATACTGGAATAAATTAAAATACTTACCCCATGAAGGTTTGTTGGATGATCGACTCTCTCAACTGTTTGTTACTACCAAATCTTCTGTCTTTTCTCCCAACCACAAGAAATCAGCACCCTGGTTTCTCTTATCTATAGTAAAGGGTATGCCAATACATGCTCTATATCCCAGTTCCAAAACTTCATCACCATCATCATATCTACATGGAAATGTAAAGTCTCAAGAACATGGTAAAATTCTTCTTAAAGTACTAGGAACCTGAATTTAGGAACAACAATAAAAATAAATGCTATAATGACAGGTTGTGACGGGTGAGGGCTTTGAGGTAATATTTCACTTACTGGTGAATACTTAGCAATAGAAGAATGTTCTTCACATGGCTAATGCATCATCAATATTTGTGTAGCAAATGTTACACTTTCAATGGAGACAGAAAATGCCCATTTTATTTGACATGAATGTATTGGTGAGCCAATGCATTATCTGTTTATAAGAGGTTCTGAGAGTTGGTTGACACTTGACTGATTACACATGGGCTATGTGCTTAGGATCCTGCTGCCTCAATGCTAATATGCTCATATTGGCCCGGCCTAAGTCTTGGTTTAATTTTAATTGTTCTCTTGCTCTGGTCTCATTACATATTATTTAGTTCTACCCAGCACCATGTTAGCCTGACCTAGTACAGAGAGCAGGGTAAGTTCTGCATGTTTTGTCACTGACGGCAACCATGAAAAAATCGGTACATTTTATATAGCTTGAAAAATCTTCATTATCCAAAATTTAGGATGAAAACTTTCCCCATGAAAAACCTGGCCTATCTATACTAACCTAGTCATTCAAGTAGGTACTTGCACAGACAGACCCCATGTATATACATCTGACTGAACTTTTGTGTAGTTAAAATAGCCACGAAGCTTCACTTTGGATTTTATACTTTCATAATCCATTCCATTTTGTGCCCATATCTACCCCGAAAATAAAGAAGAAATCCGTGGTAAAGTAAAAACAAGAAAAGCAAAGAGTTTCGTATCCCCTTTTTATAACTCATCCCTGCACTCTACCCATTACAAGTTCTTTACAATAAAGTGGGTCTTATTTTTTAAACTACTGGTCTAAAATTTCTCAGAATATAAACCTTTCACTTCTCCTTCAGTCAGTGTCCTCATAGATAACAGGCAGGATAGGTTACCTTCATGGACCCAGGCGTGTTGTTTAAACTACAGGAAATGAGAAGCTCCAATGTCCAGGTAAGACCATAAATGAAGTGGGAGAAAGGAAGCTGCTCTACCTCACAAGTGAAATTAATCAGTCGGCTCATGGGGGAAGAGGAGTTATGGACCCTTAATCTAAAGCTCTATGCTATGTCAGGGGAGATCATCTTCTTCAGTGTGGTTATGGCTTCCAGAGAGTGGTGAGATCAAGCAGGCACACCCTGTTAGTCAGGGACTACATCACCTTCATGTTGATAATACCATTTTCTTCCATCAACCCAGCTACCCCCGACCTGTGCTCATAAGTGATTTTAGTTCTGTTTCTGTTTGATTCAAGTCAGTTACAAAGGGCTTGTCTTTGTCATACCAAAATTTTTAAAAATGCCAAGTAAAGAAAGCCATATAAAACTCCAAGGATGAACATTTGGTGTGATTATGTCAGAACATCAGCCCCTGACTACCAGAGATTAAGACAAGGCTATGTGAGAAAGGGTGTTTGGCAGGGGAAAGGACACAGGATAAAGAACTGGCCCAAGGCACCCTGCAGCTTGCTCTAGAGGCTGTGGCCACACAGTCAGTGCAGCCAGGGCCCTACCATCTATCCTTAGAATGCAGGGTTCTAACCAGTGCTCCAGAATGCAACACATGTGTGTGCATGCATGTTCATCAGTGGCTTTAGAGAAAGATGCTGATCAAGAGTGCCGCAGGGCTTCAGGTAATACATCGTGCTGTAGAAATCCCTGTGAGGGCTGGAGACATGGCTCAGTGGTTAAGAGCACTGACTGCTCTTCCAGAGGACCCAGGTTCAATTCCCAGCACCCACATGGCAGCTCACAACTGTCTGAAGATCCAGTTGTAGGGGATCTGACACCTTCATACCAATGCACATAAAAAATTAAATAAACTTAAAAAAAACTTAAAAAAAAAGAAATCCCTGTGAGCTGCACTCCACAGTTAATGCTCTGCTGAGAGCCCTGAGTGGGAATTAGAGGGCAGTTGACATTGGAATGAAGAGGAAACATCAGCCCCAGAGCTAGCTTTCAGATCTTTTTGATAATAAGTTTCTAGTTACCGAATGTGGTCATAATTTTCCCAGAATTTTCCAAATAAAATGGGTATTTCTTTCAGCTTCCTTTTCGTTTACTATATCTCCTTTTTAGGCAGGCTGGAGGAGGTGGAGATGCAAAGGGTACACAGGAAGGATGAAGCTGGCAAGTGTGGTGTTTTCTCGAGCTTAGCCTTTTGGGTGTGGTCAGATCTCATCTTTGACTTCAGCCTGGGAGCGGGATTTCAGAGCGCACTGAAGATAGCTGCCTTCCCGTCCATCGGTGTGGTAAATGGCTCCTCAGTGGAGCCCACAGCACGCCAGTCCTCCCTGTTCTGCTCCCTTTCCATTCCACACACCACACACCCACATACCACACACCACACACCCACATACCCACACACCCACTCACCACACACCTACACACCACACACCCACACACCACACACCCACACACTCACACACCCACACACCACACACCCACACACCCACACACCACATACCACACATCACACACACACACACCACACACCCACACACGCTACCTTGCCATCCTCAGGCTGCTTCTCCAGAAACAGTTTCAAAGCCTGAAGGTGAGGATCTGCCCTCAGCTCAGGAATCAAGCCTGAGGGTATCCTGTTTGAAGATGTCATTCCGAGAATCTCTGATGGCCTCTTCTGAAGAGACCGGGGATGGGTAGATTGTATTTTATTCACTTTATACCATATCCTTTAGCGGTAACGTCGGCAGCTATGGGAGGCGTCTGAAGTAGTGGCCTGAGAAATGTCAGAAGATAGTAAAACCTTTTGGCCAGTCATTGTTTTGGACAGTGACCTGCACATGCGTGATATCACCCCGGCTCTCTTAGACAATAACAATACCAGAGCTGTTTTTTTATGAATTCTAATGATCATTAATGATGCACTTTTCAGACTGGTTCAAAATAGAATCATTTGGGGAAAAAAAAACTAATGCTATTATCAAACTATGAATATGCCCCACTTTTTATCTCCCACTAAGAAGTTTATATTTAAAAGTTTGGCAGGTAGTCCTAAATATTCCCAGAATGTATGGAGGGAATGAGGGGTTTGCGAAAACCTGAAGTTTACATTTCTTTGTCTGTAGCCACTCTTTCCTCAGGTGCGCTGCCTTCATGCAGGGGCTAGTGCTTACTGTCATATTTTGCTTTCACTGCATTTTATTTCAAACACAACATGTAAGGAATGATAGAATGTCTAATAAAGCTGTCTTTTTGTATCCTTCCGAGATGACATGAACGAGAACGTGCAAGTTGTCTCTCCTACCGTGCCATATATGAATCTGTCATCGGCCAAATCATAGGGCTTGAGCAAAACCAATACTCCAGCCGGGTGCTTGGCAATTTAAAACTTTGAAAAAGTTGCATTTTTCTTTCAATCACATCCTAAAATTTTTGAATTAGTTTTTCAAAAGAGTCACCATTTCTTCCTTGTGTTCAATAATTGGATTTCTCTTCTGAAATCTTACATTATTGCTTTGAGGGTCAAAGGATATATTTTAAACTCCTGCATGATTCAAACTGGCTGAAGAGATTTATTCCAAAATTTACAGCATAATTGACACTTAGAACCATGACAGCACAGAAGCATCCACGTTTGCAAACTCCGAACAAGTGGTAGCAGAATCGATGAATCAAAACTGAGTGTGAATTTTAAAGCAAAAGTGGAAAAAAAAAAACCTTCAGCAACAAGGCAAATTGTTTATTCCACAGAAGACTAGATTTTGACACGATTTACATCAGATAGTCAGAAACTGTGCAAATTTAGATTTCTGCATGGTTCTACTGATTTGCCGTATGATGCCCATTTTTCTTTTTCAAGTATGTAAAAAGAATCTAATGGTGCATAATAGAATGTAAATGTATTGTCTCTGTATTTCATGGTTGTAATTAAAGATAGCAATGTTAATAAATTTCCTAAATGCACATAGATTGGTTAAATTTTTCACAGCAACCAGCCTTCAGTTTTGTCTGTCTATCTGTCTATTGTCTGTGTAGTTTTATTGGGTTTACTCTTACTACTAGAGAATGTCTTTTGAATGTTAGCTTTCTTGCGCACAATTTAAAATTTTGTGTGTGTGGTAAAATGTCTTTGGGTTTCTATGTGTTCTTTTGAATATTCTATGGACAAGCCAGTCAGTCAGGGGTAAACGCTATCCCGGACCACTGTCCCTAGGTGTGTGAAGCCAACCATCCTCAGGTTTCTGTAGACGCTGCCTGTCAGAATTCTCAGAGGCTACAACCCTTAAGATTCCTGCTCCTGGGAGCATCACTTAACTTAAGAAGCAGAGTTCTCTTTTGAGAAAAATATCATAAATATCAAATCTGGGGTTCATAAAAACCCCTGCTGGTACTACTAGAAAGTTCTGGAGTCTGTTAATAGAGAAGGACATTTAAGAGAGGTTCATTATGGAGAAGCAACCTTTGGGTCTCGTTAGTCCAAAACCTTCCCAGAGCCACCAGTGGGTGGATCCTCTTTATAGGGCTGCACAATGGCGTTGTGTTGAGAGTTTCCATCCTAGCTCTTACTGTTCTTCTCAAGGCCATACCATCATATGTCACTATGTTTGAAGATTGGGTTCTTTCATTTCTAGAACGCAGGCGCCTGGGATATAGGAGAATGGTCTCAAATGTGGAAATCATTGCCTTCAGGACCTTCAGATGTTGGCAGAGGCTGCTTGTTCATTCCCAGCATCTCAGACCCCTGAAATAATCACACAGAAACTAAATTATTTGCAATACTCTTTGACGAATAGCTTAAGCGTATTTCTGGCTAACTCTTATATCTTTAACCCATTTTTATTATTCTGTGTATTGTCATGTTTCTGAGGCTTACTGGCAAGGTTCTGGTGCATCTGTCTCCTGTGGGTGGCCACATGGCTTCTCATTGACTCTCCCTACTCTCTCCTCCTCTATCTGCTTGGAACTCCCACCGTGCCCTATTCTGCCATGCTACTGGCTGAAACAGCTTTGTTCATTAACAAAAAAAAAAAAAAAAGCAAAACATAGACAGAAAGACTTCCCATAAATTGGCATGAGAGACAGGACTGGATGCTTTTTTCTGTACTTTTTGCCTTTAGCAAATTTACTGTAAAAATTTATTAGCAAATTCATTATTCAAAATCATTTTGCAGGTTTATGGTCAACCAATATTATTTTCATCATTCAAATCAGGAGGCCCTATTTAAGCAAGGCCAATCTTTTGATCTTCAAAAAACAAATGGAAATGCCTAGATATGCATTATACCGCTGGGAAGGAAAGAACTGGAATAGCAAGTCAAAAACTCAGCAGTCAGATCCTGATTCATTTGCTTGCCATTCAAGGCTTCTGTCAAGTGTCTGGGCTGACTTCCTGGTCATACCTGCATCTGTCAGTGGCATCATTAGATGTTTCCCCTTCCATTAACAAAATGGCAGGCAGTTTCTAAAGTAGTCAACAAACTCTCTAAAACAAATGTCTTTGCTCTGTTTGTTCTGAAGCCGGTTATGCAAAACCTAGAGGTACCAGGGTTCACAGAGAGTATGGCCCAGACCTCAGTGAAGTTTGTCTTGCAGACTTCTCTCACCTGTCACCATGGAATGGTTCTTCTCCTGCCAAGAAGCATTGGGCTCAGTTATGTGAGCTCCTTTGCAGATTCAGAAGCTCATCCCTCCTGTTCCTACGCTTTCCTATGCTGTCCCTCTCTATGTCCCTTGTACTGGCAGAGCTGGGCTACACTACACCCACTCTTGATTTAGAGCTGGAGGCAGAGGCTTCTAATGCTGATTTTACCACTTCAGCGAAGACTTGCTGACCTTTCTGGAGGCTTCACTATTTCATCTGTAAGATGACCGCATCGGTGAGACTTTCTAGCATTAGAGAGTGGAGCTTCCCTTAGGCTCTATCTGTGACAGAGTTTCTCTGCAGGACTTCATATGAGATGGGAGAGAACACTCTCCTGACTTTTTAAAACAATAGATTTTCCAAAGGCAGATTCCCACAGAGGGAAGCTGGAAGGTTACAGCCTGGCTCCTTCACATCCATTTCTACTGTTTTGTTCTATGTGTTAGGTCCACTCTCTGATGCAGTTTTCTACATTCTGATGGTTTTACATGTTTGAAGTTCCCTTTACTCGTCAAGGCACCTCATTGGTGACCTCTTCAGACAGTTTTTCCAACTTTGTTCCCACTGTTTCTGTTTTCCTTTGCTCTAATTCTAGCTCCTGCGGATGAAGGGTGGGGGGGGGGGTAGGTGGATCTCACCAGTTACCACAGTTCTTCTTTGTTCAAAGGTTTCATGTCATGTTAACCCGTAGATAGATGCAATCCTGTTCTTCCATGTCTGCTGTGGTTAAGGAGGAGTGGACTTAGTGACACATTCCTGATCCTGGCACAGCTTGGAAATTATAAACATAAATATATATGTATATGCATACATACATACATAACAATGCTTTCACTGTTTATTTATTTGGCATGGTAAGCACACTAAGATCTTACTTGATGAGCTGTGATGGGCATCAAAAGATAATATAGGCACCATCACCATCACTAACTATCATCATTACCATCACTGTCTTCCAAATCTGGATTTGCCATTTGCTACATGCCAAGTATTATTTGAAGTGATTTCCATGTATAAATATTTATCTCCTATTTTCATCACAACATTACACAATACAAATTGTAGCTTTCTGATTTACCAGAAGATGTGAGTAAGGAATAGGCAGGCTAAGTGTCTTATCTACTTCAACAGCTATTAATTTACTGATCCTGAATTTGAATTTGCGTAGTTGACGAGTGTAGGCTCTATGTGAGCACATGCGTGTCTTTGCTGGTGTGTGCATTTGTGTGTGTGGATTAACACAGACAACATGCATATGGAGGTAAGTAGACAACCTTAGCATATTGGTTCTCACTGTCCTATCTTACGTTTGTCTGCAGATATACGGGCTAGCAGGGCCATGTGCTTCTGGGATGCCTTCGTCTTGATCTCCCATGTCCCAGTAGGAGCGGAGACATTTGTGCTATGCACCCAACATTTGCATGGATACTGGAAATTCCAACTCAGGTCCTCATATTTGTGAGGCAGACACTTTTACCCAATAAGCATCTCACTAGTCTTATAGTCCATGCTTGCAGAAGCACCCAATTCAGCTCTGTCCTAAAGGAAGTATTCAACCTGTAATTAGTATTTAAACATGTTCATTAGCAGCTTGTGCAGTTTGTGGTCCTTTGTACTTTGTCATATTGAGTCTATGAGCGCTAGGACCCACTGCCATGGGAGAGCACAGCTTTCTGAGGCTATACCAGGCAGCTGACCTCAGAACCTCAGATTCCGTTCAGCTCCACTAAACCCACCTGCTAACCTTGGCTCTTACACTGCCCTGCCTCACAGCTGGCTTTGGACATCTTGGCAGGGAAAGAAGAGACTGGTTGGGGAATTCCAACTCTGACATTGTTAAAGCTGTGTAGCGATAGACTCAGGTTTCTCCATATATATAATATCAGACTTTTGCAGGGAAGTTTTAGGAATCAGAATGATCTCTTTCTAAGCGTTGCTGACTTGCCAAAGATTTAAACAAATCATTGACTCATTACAATATTGATTTTTTCATTTAACAATATTTTTATGCTTCAGAATTTTTAGATAAAAAGTAGATAGAAATTGAATATGACAAGGTCCTGGTATTGCAGAACTTGAATCATTTTATTAATACTTGACATTTGAGGATGGCCCTGGGCAGACCTGACAGCCAGGTGAACCTTCTGTTGTTTGTTTCTTCTCTCAGTTTTGCTGTATGTCCTAACTTCAACGAGACCCACCAGCTTCTCTATCTTTCCAGACACCAATGTAAATAAAAAATGGGTTAACTTCACAAAGATTTTGCTGCCTTTTTTACCATCTGGAATGTAGCTCACTTGACACAGAAACTGACAATAAACCTTCGAGTATTTAGTTTCCCCACATCCCTGAAGATCCTTTTGAGAGCAGGAGTTATAACCTTTATGGTGTTTAAGTCTCTTGCAGAAGACCCTTGCTTGGTTCACAGAATGCATATGGATGCTCACAACCATCCGTGACTTTAGTTCCAGGCTATCCGAGGCTCTCTGCCTTCCTGGGGCACAAGTGTACATGTGGTGTGCATAAACTCTTACAAGCACACAAACACATATTCATAAAGTAAACCAACTTTAAAGCCAATGTACAAAATAACAGTTGTTGCTTCCTTAGCCCTTGTTTGCTATCCACAGAATTTCACAAGAGCATTTTTTGCCTAACAGCAATAATTTTCTGAAGAAAATTTTGTGAAATAGGTGAAAATTACTCTGTGTTCCAGAGGTAAACACTGAGACTTAGGGAAAAACCACATATACTTTGAGAAATGAAGGGAAGATCCGGGGCACTTGTATCCAGATTCATTTTTGCTGCAAGATTCCTTGAGAAGGTAGCTTCAGGGCTGGCCTGGCATGTCCATATTTCCAAGGTGTAAGGGAGTTTTATTTCTTTTGGCTAGCACAGCAGAAATTCTATAGCTGATGAAGATTAGGAAGGTACTTATGGCACTGAGCAAATTGCCAATGTAGTATGATCTTCGAGTTACTTCAGAAGGTGAAGTGTAGCACCAGACAGTGAGATCCAGGCTTCAAACCAAGACTGGGGTTGGCTATGAGAAAACACTAGTCCTTGAAAAGCCTATTAGGCCTGTAAGTTCCACAGCACTGAATTTCAGTGACGTGGTTTATGCCAAGGGCTTCATCTATAAGAGAGACTGATTCAAACCATAATTCTATTACTTGCTAGATTTCCTAGTGACATTGTTGAAATTGCTTTATCTCTTTAAACTCTCTTTAGGACAGGGAAGTAATAGATCTTCTCAAGGGGCTGTTTTGATGAGTACATAGGGGATTCTCATAAAGCACTTCCTACAGTGCCAGGACTATTGGAAGTGCCTGGTAAATATCAGCTAGGTAAACTCTCGGCATACTATACAAACTGCCTGTAACAATTCCGTGTGCAAGTTGTTACCCAGGAGGCCACTACCTCAGGGAGCCATAAAAGCAGCTGGATTCATAGCGACTCCCTCCAGAAGTCCTGGAGGATCTCTGCTTAGGGAAAAGCTTGAGGCAATTAGGGCCATGAAGGCAACAGAATTGGTCGATTACAAACTATGGCATGTGTTCATGGATATCCAGGCCCTGGTAGGCCTCTGCTTCATTGTTTACAACGTCTCCTAGCAGGTGTCCCAGCAGGTATCCTATGGTTTAGGCTGATAATCTCATCTGCAACTTCTCTGGAACTACTTCATTCGTGCACTTAATTTTTAATCAAGCCAAGTGATGTCATTATGGGAATTCCTTTTCTACCCAGGTATCCATGCATACGAAGGTTGTTATTCCTTCCATGCCCAATCGGGAGAAGAAGACATATGATATGGCAATACTCATGGCTAACATTAGGGAAAAACTCAGAAATTTTGACTCCTCCTACTGTTGTCTCTCTCCAGACAATTCTGCTGCTTCCTCTTCCTTAGCCTATCAATCAATCAATTTGAGGATTTTCTTATAGACTTGAAGTAGCCTTTAAATCTGCTTGTAAACCCAAACCCTTGGGCTCTCCTTAGACACATAATAGACTTGAATATAGAAAACGGAGCCAGCTATAAATCCACAGAGAGAACCCTTGCAGGGACAAATATTATCTAAGCTAGGGGTCTGTAGAAGGCAGTTGGTAAGCCTTTTCAGCTCTGAGGGCATGTAAGCTATCTCATTGGCTCAACTCTTGCCAAAGTACTTCCTAAACTACCATACAGAATAGATAAATAGATCGGCATGACTTTTTGTTTTACCAACAAAACTTTATTTACTAAAGCAAGCAGTGAGCCACATTAGGAACATAGGCTACGGTGTGTCAGTCTGATCAAAGACATTCTCATCTTGTCTTTAGATCCTACAGAGACTAAAATCTAACAACCTGTGGGGTAAGTGCTAAAGTTCCATCTTCAGTGTGAAGAAATGACAACTCACTAGTTTAGTCAGTTCCCCATAAATTTATTTTAATTATTACTTAAGGCATAAATTATTCTTGTGAGAAATTTAAGGCCATGTAGTAGTCACGAATTTAGAGGACCTCCAAGCCCCTTACCTATTCCTGTGAGATACTGATGGATTCAGTCAAGACATACGTTGGTACGAGTGCTGCAATAATATAAGCAGGATATTCAGTATATGAACACCACAATAGTATGAACAGGGTATTCATTATATTCTATTTTTCTTCTGCCTGGTTTCAACTTTGGTCCACACAGTTGATGTTTATGAAATGTCAGGATATGTGGAAACACTTTTTCAGAGCAAAACACCATAAGGGTGTAACAGTGAAAGTAGAACTATGCTCCCAAACATGATGTTATGATGAAGTAGTCTCGTGTGGGAAATGGTACAGGATGTTTTCAAAACCTACTGGTTTCTTGCATCCTTGCTGAGGCTCAGGGTGGACAAAGGCTTTCACACTTTGCCTTGTAACATCAACTTTCCAGTACCGGCTGACATTTATTAGACGTCTTGCTTTTCTGAGACGATGATGTCAGTGGCTCCTCCTGAAGTTATGGAGGGAGCTGGTAGGGGCAGGTACTTTTAGCTGCTGCCATGCTATTTCTGACTCCTTCCACCCTGATACCTCTACCACCGAGGCTGACATCCTCAAATAGCCAGAGATGAGTCAAGTGGCTGACTAACATGGCATGAATCAGATGTCGATTTGTCGGTGCTGTACTGTGGCTGAAAGAACCAAGTGTTTTATTGAGTAGTAATTGGAACCTGCTAGTTCTCTTAGTCTTGGGGTCCCCAAACCCACATTTGGGACTTGTGGTGGCCCGTGCTATGAACTCAAATACCATAAAGAAGGCAGGGGAGGATGGAAGGTGTGTATGGAAGATTTAAGGGAGTTGCACATTCATTTTCTCCTGTGCTGTATCTTATCTAAGCTGCTGAAAGGAACTCAGACATACAAAAATTTGGGATTTGTAACAGTGGACATGTCAGGGTCTGGCATTTGTTGCTTTAGACACATTCTTTCAGAATGCGCTAAGCTGTTGTACAGAACCAAACTGGAAGACTCTGTAGCCCAACAGGAATGTCAAAGCAGCCATCTTTTATTTACTTGCCTTTTTCTAAATGCCATACAGTGTACATATCCAAGTCACCGGTCCTGGATTTCAGATGGCTCTGTTGGTCCCGGTTCTTCTCAATGTTAGGGCTCAGAGCCAAACTGCAACATTTGAGGCCTACAACCATAAAAGGCCGGTTCTCTCTCCTTGGACATTACCTAAGGTGGGGATAGGGCAATATCACCCCATCCAATGTGGGGTTGTATTGGAAGCTTCCATGAGTACAGACCCAGCTCTTCTAGCATAGCCTGTATTAGAACAGAATGACCTCAATGATAAGAAGAAACAGGTTGGTATGTTAAGCAGCTTGAGGTTAAGGCGACTGAAATCCAAGATGAGGCCTAGTATCCCCTTTTTATCAGCAGCCCCTAAAATTTAGGCAGGCCCCTATGGGTTTTCATCTGCAAATGTGAACTTTGACTGATACACGTTATGAAAACTAAAAGTTTTTAATGCCGTATTTTAATGTACTTTGTATAAACATTTTCTAAGTATTTTAATTTAAATTGACTGATGTTTCAAGCTTAAGCTTATTTCATTCTTTATCTGAGATGAAAATACCAATAAAAGCACAGGTTTGATGGTCTGGCTAATAATTTCCATGCAAATTAGAAATGATCTTTTATAACATTAATGATGAAATTAAAATGTTTTACACTTTTGCCATACCTTGGTGTGCCAGGTACTAGGAACACACCATAGGGCATTGTCCTCTGCCTTGGGATTTTCAGGTCAGATGACCTTGCAAGTAGCCTCAGGCTATCACATCCTGGTAGTAGGAAAGCGAAGGACGTGAAAGACACAGAAGTCCCTAGTTGGCATACTTGAAAGTAGTCTATGAAGAAATTTTCATCCCCTGCAGCAACTTGGCTCCCCCTTTCCCATTCATGAACATGAAGCAATAGTGTGTGGGGAACTGAAACGGCGGGGTTGTGTGGCTAGGGGTGAGGTGGAAGGTAAAACAGTCTCTCTGGGAGGGAGGCATTTCTTCTTCCCACTATCTTTGGGAGAGGTTTGGTGACTGTGGTCTTTCCCCAGAGCGTAGAGGAGTCTCTAGGCAAGTGTCAGTTCCTTGCAGCCTCTCAACGGTCTCCATAGAAGTTCCTCCAAGTTTTCTCATGGAAGTCCTCTGGATGGAGCAATCCTGGGACCCCCTCAAAGAAACAGATGATGGGGAAACCTCCCAGTCTCAGTTTCAGGGGGCCCAGTAAGGAGGGAAATCTCGGGGGAGGTAGTGATCTTCAGAAGGAAAAGGGGGTAATTTGGGAATGTGGACTCAGACTTATGAAATAACAGTGTCCGTCTCCGGTGGGTGGGAAGTTTCTAGACTCCCTTTCCAGGGACCCTCTGTTTCTTGTTATAAATTCTGGAAAACACAGGCAAAGACGGTCAGTCATGCATCCTAGGACATTCTAGGACATGACATTTCTTCTTCCTACTCCCTCTCCCCACTAGTCACGAGGCATAGCAGCAAGACAACTTTTTTTTTGCCTGTTTGATCAAACTTAATGTTGCTCTTTATTTTCACCCCAAACCATCTGATGGACAAAGCTAGACTTAGAAGTGGCCCTTTAAGCTCTTCTGTGGAGTACAGGAAGCACATCCTAAGGGCTGAGTTTTGCATTCAGGATTTTTTTTTTTTTTTTTTTTTTTTTAAGGAGAACCTTACCCAGTTAGTACCATTCCGGGCCACTAGAGTTAGAGAAAGAAGAGCCCAAAGGACAAAGATGGTTATTTCATCTGAAAATCATCTATACAAATAAACAGTGCTTCCCCATTGCTCAGGAACTACTTCCTATTGATGTTTAGTCATCCAGGATTCCTCTTTCTGTGCCCACTGACTTCCTGTTCATGTGCCCATCATGGCTAGTGGAGCCTCCTGTCTGCCCATCTTTCACTTATCATGTTTTCCAGATGTTTCTAGAATCTCCCCGTTCTTTCCCTCTTTCCTACAAGTAGAAACCTTCATCTCTTCCTTGGGACAAAGCAAGGTCATTTGTGTCCTTCCTCTGACCTGTTTGGAAAATGTCCCTCTCCTCACTATGGTTCATAAAACCTAGTTCAAACTACATTCTCCTCAGGGCAAATCAGAAGCTGAAGTCCAAGGAGGCTAGCCTTTCACAGCCTGACCATCTCCCTTCATAGCCCCTTGTAATTTTTACCCTAGTTACCCTGAGTAGCTCACTCCGGCTTCCTGGATCTCCTGGCTGTTTAATACTCTCATGTTTTAGCCAGCAACAGCCTTTTGGCTCACAATGATTTTTTTGTCCCTGAGTGGGGTCACTTCTCACTCTCTAAATTTCTCCTCACCTCTTGAATTACTCTAGGAAACTGTCCCTAACTCTCTCTTTCTTTCTGGGCTATGCTCACTCATGATAGACATTTCCTCATTGCTCTTATTTGCATGAAGATGTCTGTCATGAGAAGGAGCTCCTCCCTGGGAGGCATTATGTGTTCTGTATGCTAATTGAGCACCTGACCTCCTGGCAAGAGACCACAAAGGACTTTGGTAAAGAGCGCACACTTGTGTGAGAAAGGCTGAAGGGGTCTGACCATAAAAAGCTAAAATTCAGACAAAGTAGATTAATGACTGAATTGCTGGTACCTAGCCAGGGACTTCCTCTGTGCTAAGAGACCTTCAAAGGGGTAATTTGATAATTCCTGCCTCCTCCTTTGGGTCCTTGTGGCTTTTTTTCCCTCATTGCACTCATGGAACTAGAATCTTAAGTAAAGACTGTTCCTCACACCAGAAATGGGTCGCCATGAGGGCATATCTCCTCCATATTGTACATATAATGTATCTCATGTAAATAAACATAGTGTTATCATCATAATTGAGTATAGGAATAACTTGTTTTATATAATGACTGCATACATGTATTTTAGTTGATACAGAAATAAGTGACTAAAGGGTTTTCTGATAAGGACTCAGTTCTGAATTTCAGGAGGTATTGGATAAGTCCTGGTAAGATCCCATGATGTTATATATTAAAGAGGCTCCTTCCGAACTCTGGAAGTCTGGAGAGTTTTTTGTCCAGCCGCTGGGGAAAAAAAACGCTATTCATGGTTTCCTTGTCCTCTGCAGCTCTTTTCACACTTCTGCAGTCTGCAGCCATGGTGTCATGAAACCTGCTATGGATGTGAAAAGGACATTTGATCCTAACAATAAGTAAAGTGTTGAAGTTTGTGACTGGCTTCTGTTTCCCATTAGAGTGGTGAATGACCTATAATAAGGTAGTTCCCACTCAACTCACATTCCACTGTGCTCTCTTAACTGAGAAAGAAAGAAAATACAGTATTATAGCAGCTACGAAGAGCATGGAACCTCCAGTGCCGCTGGGAGGTCTACCTAGCTTGTGACCCTCATCTGTCATGGTATGGTGGCAGAGAAAACTGCTGGGCCAGACAACATTTGGCCCTCTGCAAGCCAGACTTACTCCTTCCAACTCAAGAATGGAGCTAGCAAGTCTCTCCAGTCACTGTAGAAACCAGAGCACGAGTAGAAGTAATTTTACAGAAATAAATATACATGATGTACTGATTTTAAAAATGAGAATTAGACCTTTAGTTTCTAAGAAAAGGGTCATTTAAAAAAGAAACTGTCCCTTTTACAATACATGTGATACAGGCTGCCATGGATAAATGTGTGCTAAATAGATATTAAAATTTTTGATGACAAATTTCTTTGACCTCTTTGGTGATGAGACTATTCACACAGAGCCCCAAAGACTGGGGCAGGAACAGTAAGATTTGAATGCATGTCAATTAGCTTCACAGGGGAAAATATTGTGTCCACTGAGCTGAGCCCTCAGCAGGCTCACAACTGCTTGCCAGTGGCACCAAGACGCATATGCCAGAGTGAGGCTGGAGAAAGATAAAGTATTGAGCTTTCTGAAAGCACAATCCTCTTCCTAAACTGAGCAGTGAATCCATGCGCCTGCTATTTGAACATCTTGTAGCTGAGGAAACTCTCGTCATACTCTAGCTGGTCCCTTCCCAGGAGGATGGAGAGCCAAATTTGCGACCCCATGAGCCAGCTTAAGGGTCAGCCGGCTACTTGCCACAATGACAGGTGCCCAGATGAGCGGACAAATGATGCGGCAGGAAGGCTATTTGTGTTTTTTCAACCTCATTGAGCCAACGGGGATCAGTTAACCAAACAGTTGTGCTCACCAGAGACCTGCTCTGTGATGGATACTCGTCTAAAACAAGAGTTCTAGAAGGCATTTCAAAAGTGTTTCCTGCTTGCCAGTCAAGTCGGCACTATGATGTGAGGAACTCCAAATTATGGATTCAGGATTTACTAATTAAACCAATACACACACATGTATACACACATGTATACACATACACACATGTATACACACATGTATACACACATGTATACATACACACATATTTCCAGAGAGAAGAAGAAGGACTTGTACTGGGTCTTCACAGAGTGGGAGGTGCTTAGGCCAATAGGAAGGAATGACAGTTTGGGTACAAAATCATGCTAGGAAATGCCAGGGCAGACAAAGAACAAAGTCTCAGAGATGGACATAGATAATGACCCCAGACCCCATTATCCTCTCCCTCTTTCTCTGTCTCTCTCTCTCTTTTCTTTCTCTATCTCTGTCTCTGTGCCTCTCTCTTTCTCATTGTCTCTCTGTATCTGTCTCCATCTGTCTCTCTCTCTCACACACATACACATAAGTGTAGTGTATTAAGAATAAAAAAAAAAGGATAAGCCACAACTCTTTAAAAAAAGAAAAGAAAACTGAAGCTTCATGAACACTGTGATCTAAATTAAAATTAATTCATGATGACACTACACATTGGCTGGGAATGGTGAGCTCAGGGTCGCCTGCCCCAGACACAGAATTAAACATTGGCCTGGCAGATGAGCTTCGTCTCATCAGTTGCCTTGGAAGCGAGAGTCTCTGCTGCTCTTTCTGTCATGTGATCAGCTCTGGCCGGATCAGGCTGACCCACGAATTCGCTCTGCATGATTGAGTCACTGATCAGTAAATTAAAATCTGACAAACAATGGCACAGTTGAGCCTTTTGTTGCCTCCCATGAGGGAGAGGGGGAAGAGCCAGGGCTCAGTTTCAAGCTTCCCTTTGCCCTGGCCCATCTTTAGCTGGTAAGCATCAGGCTTGTGCCCAAGGTCCTGATGTATGTGGCAGGCATCTGGCTGGGAACAAAGTGAGCCTCAGTCAACTGGTGAAGAAAAGAAGCTTCTGTGGAAAGTTCTCTACCTCACTCCGTCACCACCCCACCCCAGTCTAAACATCCACGTCCACAAGAGGAAGCCTAAAAACCAAAAAGACAAAGTTGGCAGCAAGTGGCAAGGGTGGATGGGACACCAGGGAAGGAGGAGGCATGGTAGGGCAGTGGGGATTTATTTTTTCTTGTTATTTTTTTGCATTAGTGATGAGAAGGGTTTGAAGCCTTGGTTAATGACTTTGTAACTAGCTGAGGAAGATGGGCGGCTGTTCCTGGAGCCGGTGGGTTAGCGAAGCCTGCTCTAATGAGAATATCAACCTCTCACTCGATTCCCTTTACAAACCAGGCCTCTTCTCCAGAGTCTGTGCTTGATTAGCTCCAGAGAAAAACTGAACATAAGCCATTCTTTAAAGAGAGAAATAAGAACCGTGCCAGTTAGTACACAGCCCCAGAGGGGTACCTTTTCCTGTCAACCTCTTGCCTCCTCCACTCATGCTTAGAGCCTTAGGTGAAGGCGTGGAAGGGATCTTGGCACAAAATTCTCGGATTGTGACTGGGTGCCAGCATGTCCCCTAAGCCCTAAATTACCTCTCTCCTACCTTTGCTACCGTCTTCCGTTCTATTGTGCATCTTTCTGGGAGGCCAGGACTGAGCCCCAGCTGGATTGTGAAAAGGGATATGACAGTTAAAAACTCATTGTTCTCTCTAGGGTTTGGATTAAACCTGGGGGCTTGTGATTAAAATTTAGAATGTTCTGGGTCAAATAATTTACAAGTTGGAAGCACCTCATGACTAGCAGTTAATGGCTTGTGTTGGGAGTGAGCGTTGCTATCCTTTGGATCCGTACTGGTTAGCTGTTACTGTCAGGTTGACACAACCCATAGTTACCCGGGAAGGAATTTCCATTGAGGAATTGCCCAGATCAGATTGGCCCGGGCCATGTCTGTGAGAAATGATTGTGATTGTTGATTAAAGTGGGAAGGCCCAGCCAACTGTGAAAGAAACCATTCCTCAAGAAGATGGCCCTGGCCTGTATACACATAGCTAACTGGGAGCAAACCACTGGGAGCAGCATTTCTCTGATGTTTCTGCTTCAGTTCCTACCTGAGCTCTTGACCTGACTTTCCTCTATGATGGAATGTGATTTGGAAGGGCACACCATATAACCCCTCTCCTCCTCCGTCAAGGTACTCTCGGTCATGGTCATGATGTTTACCATCGCAAACAAAAGTAAACTAGAACAGGGTCCTAATGCAAAATGTGACATAGAGGGTTTGGATTTTATACTCTGTGTCTACATCCCTTGGAACTTGGGGGTTGCCTGTGGGGTGGTATCGGACAATAATGTAATTCCTAGTTTCCATCCATCTCTGTTGTACTGTAATACCATGCAATGGTCTACTGTTCCACGTAGGTCTCTAATTGCAGAATAAGAATTTACAGACAATAGAGACTCAAGTCTGTGTGCATGTATATTATGCCCTCAAGGAAGTGGCTGAGTCTTTCTATCCTTGGATTTTTGAAGAGAGTTAATCTCTCTCTCTCTCTTTTATGTGTGAATATGAGCATGGATATGCATAGCAGATAACTTTGGGTGTTGATCCTTAAGAGTTTCTATTTTGTGTTTGAAGCAGCAAGTCTCATTGTCCTGGAACTTCTCCATGGCACCAGGATAGCAGGCATTAGGTTCTTGGGAATCTACCTGTCAGACATGTGGACTTCCAGGGATCTAGCTCTCTCCTCCAGACATCTTGCCCTAGCTGGAATTATAGACATTACCTACTATATCCAGCTTCTTAATTTTTTTAAAAATATTTATTTATTATGTATACAGTATATAATATTCTGTCTGTGTGTATGTCTGCAGACCAGAAGAGGGCAGCAGAACTCATTACAGATGGTTTTGAGCCACCATGTGGTTGCCGGGAATTGAACTCATGACCTTTGGAAGAGCAGGCAATGCTCTTAACCACTGAGCCATCTCTCCAGCCCCTATCCAGCTTTTTTAATGTGAGTTCTGGGCATCTGAATTCAAGTCCTATTGGGAAGCAAGCACTTTTCTCACTGAGCTTTCTCCCGGCTTCATCACACTTTGAATACATCTGTCCCAGACCTCTTGATATCAATCTGCTCCCTCTATGTAAAGTGACCACCCTTGGTACAATTGAATTATTACTCTATGTTATGTATTTATTCAGCCCAATGGTCAAACTTCACTGAAGGATATGATGACATTTTGTTCAGGCAATATTGATAGTAGCAAGTATTGACATGTGGAAATATTTGCTTGCATAGCCCCAAAGATTAGATGTCAAGGCAAGATAGTCAAGGGCTTAATTTAGAGGGAATGAAGAGAGAGTTGGACGACTAGGGCCCTTGCTATTGTGGTAGGTCTTTCCTCTTCTACACGGTCCTGTAGCTATATTGTTAAGGTGAGTGGTTTGGTTTGACTTTGTTTCTCTTGATAAACTTGTAGAAATTACTTAACTCTTTTAATCTTCTGTTTCTTTATTTGAAAAAAAAGTCAATAATTTTAGTTCTGTTTATTGGTAATATTCAATGAAATAGTGAGTGAATTAAGTGTTGGGTCTGGCACATGGCAATTTAACAAATACTATTATTACTATTAACTCCTTTTCTCCATCATACCACTAGTATGGGAAGATGACAGTATGTCCTTCTAATCACAAAACAAGACAGAAACTCAAAGAAGAATGAAGGTAGTGATAAAACAATAAGAAGTGTAAGAAAGGGATTCTCCTTGAGGTTGTCATGAAATAAACCATCAGCTATGTAGACTCTTCTGTGTCATTGAATAATTTTTAATAAGAGGAGAACAGGGTCAGGGGGCTCTGAATAACCTAACTAGACCCTGGCAAGGAAACCTCATAATATCCATGATGATCAAGGTGTATCCTACCTGTGGGTCATGAAAATGACAAAGGCTGGACCCCATCTGAAAGGCCTTCCACCTATACCTTTTCTAGTCTCTCTGAGAAGCACAGTTTTGAATTTTCATGTTGGAAAAAAGGCAGATCTTTGAAGTTATAACTGGCTTCTCTGGTGACACTAAAGATTACAGTCCAAATTCATGGAAATTTTAGCTTCAATTCTCAGCTGATGGTGTCACGGGCTGTTTTCTTCTGAAGTCGCTGGGATCCCCAGGTTATACTTTGCATATGGTCTGCCTCAATGACTGGGGTTTAAAGCTACCAGTTAGTTTTTATCAGCCCCAGCTGTTGCCCCCAGAGCCAGCAACTCTCTGAGGCTTCCTTCCCCCCCCCCCCCGAACTGAGCTGCCTCACTTTTGAAGAAATAGAAGAAAAATGTCAAATAATTCCATCTGATTGAAAGGAAAGAAGAATCCTAATGGTCATTAGCATAAAGTATCCACTGCCTCTTCTGTTACTTGTTCAATAATTCCTTTAATGGTGGGTCCTAATGGAGGAGATTATTATCATGATTTTATTTCATCAAGATCACCTAGTGCATGGAAACAGGGAGGAAAGAGGAAAGGAGCGTAGCCAAGAATAGGCACTGGGCATTAGCCAGCTGGAGATGTTTATTTATTGGCTTCATGCTTGGCTAGTGAAGTTTAGAAGGGCTGGTGCTCACAGCCCAGGGAGAAAGCCTGTCTCACGCTGCTCTGCCCATGGGCTGCTGAGACAGCGACCTGGAGTGCTTTTGCTTCTATGTGGATCCTTTAATCTCCCAGATTGGCTGTCATGCATAATACACACATTTATGCATGGGTGTGCGCACATAGCCACACAAATGGGTTCTATGCAGAGCCGTCCTTTTAATACCAGACACTGATTAGGGATCGCATCCATAATGGCTGCCTCAATTGCATCATCTCTTATAAAATTGTTGAGTTTAAATCCAGGGGGATGTCAGGACCTAAGCTCTGCCCGATTCCTCTCTGCCCATCTAGACATCGAGGCCAGTCATGGGAATGAGGGTGTCCACTGAGGTGGCCTTGGAGCTTAGAACAGAGCTGTGGTAAACTATTGCTTTATCATCCTGGTCCACTCAGCCCAGCTCACTTTAGCATTCTCATTAAGGCACAGGCAGGGAACTGAAGCTATTGAGGCTCAGAGAGCAGTTTAAGAAGATATACATCATGGGTTTTTGATCCTATTGCATGTACTGGCTTTGTGGGAGCCTAGGCAGTTTGGATGCTCACCTTACTAGTCCTGGATGGAGGTGGGTGGTCCTCAGACTTCCCACAGGTCAGGGAACCCTGATTGCTCTTTGGGCTGATGAGGAGGGGGACTTGATCGGGGGAGGGGAACTTGATCAGGGGGAGGGGGAAGGAAATGGGAGGCAGTAGCAGGGAGGAGGCAGAAATCTTTAATAAATAAATAAATTTAAAAAAGAAAACAAAAAGAAGATACTCATTATTATTAAAGGAGGATACTTCTAAATAGCCCAGGCTGACTCCTGCACACTAGTGTCCAGTCACTACCCCTGTTGGCTCCAGGATCTCATTAGATTAACCTCCTGAGTCTCATAAAGGACTTAGACAAACATTCTAGATTCCAGAGGAAAGGGGGTGATCAAAGATAACTGTCTTGAAACTTTTAGACCTAGGAAAACAAAAATGAAGGAAACAAGAAAGAAGTTATAATGTGAAGTTGCCTTAGAGAAAATCTGCCCGTAATCTCACTAGTTAGAGAGGCCCTTAAGGATCACCCTGCCTACCTAGAAGGCTCTTCACGTCAGAGTTGGTCTTTTGTTTATGGGAGGTTGCTGTTCTTTGCTTTCTTTGCTATCTTTGCTGGACAAATAGCATTTTCATGAGGCAGGATCTTCAGAACATTCCATCTCTTCCCTGAGAACTGGCTGCTGGGGACTAGAAGAGTGAGTAAGGGAATCTGGGGGTACCAAGGCAGCAAGCACCAGCAAAAGCTCTGTTTAGAGGCTAGCCAGGTGTGGTGAGGCTTCCTCCTGTGGGGGAGTTGTACAATTCATGCCAGAAGACTCGGAACACATAACTCTTAATTAATATGGTGGCCCATGGCAACTGGAAAGCATTTCCAGAAGATTAAAAGCCCCAGAAAGGCCCCAAGAGAAGGTGATGTTCCTAATAACTTATAAATTGAACTTGCTGCTTAATATGTTTAAAGTGTTTCACTTGTCTTCCACTTGGGAAGGAAATAGGCAAGGGATAATGGATTTCTATTCACCAAGCACCACAAGAAAGAAAATCTGTCAGAGAAGATAACCAAGAGGTTTTCTTTCTAGATTGGGTGGCTTCCTCTGGCAGTAAAGGGATTCTCAAGGTCAAGAATATGCTACCATCCTAATGACATTAATTGACTTAAAAGATCTGACTTACCTTTGGGAAGGGAGATGTCTGTTTGTCAGCACTAAATGGAGTTGATGGTTGTTTCTGAACCAACATTATATCCTTGGTCTGTGGTTTTGGTTAATGGTTAGGAAGACATGACCACGTTCTTTCTACCCCCACCCCCAGTTTCACATTATTTCCAGTTAGTCTGGGTCATGATTAGAACTATCAGCAACTGGTAACAAGAATTGCTCCATTCCCTTTAGTTACCCCATGCTATAGAGGAAGGCAGATATTAGTTTCAATGAGGCCATGATGGTACAGTGTACATGATGTACAATGATGTACATGATGATGTACAATGGGGGCAGAATTGTTATTATATTGGGAACTATATCTGCTTGTTTTCTTGCTGTGGTCAAATATCTCACAAAGAACAGCTAAAGGGAAGAAGGCTTGATTTTGGTTTAGATTTCAAAGGGTCCAATCTACCATGGTAGAGAAGACTTGACAGCAGAAGCTTGAAGCAAGTGGTCACATTGCATCCTCAAACAGGAAGCAGGGGATATTTTGTAAGTGGTGGGCATATCAATGTTAGTGCTTAGCTTGCATCCCCAGACCGTGGGGTGCTGCCATTCACGTTGAGGTTTGGTCTTCCTTCCCCCACTTAAATCTTTCTGGAAATGCCCTTATAGACACACTCAGAGGTGCGTTTCCATGGTGATTCTAAGTCTAATCAAGTTAACAAATAAGTTTCATTATTACAGAGATCTTAATGCTAGTAATTTAGGCCGATTTTCTAGTTGACTAACAAAGCACAAGATCAGAAAGGCATTGAAACCATCTATCTATCTATCTATCTATCTATCTATCTATCTATCTATCTATCTATTTATCTATCTATCTATCCAACTCATATTTGTCTATCTGTCTATCTATCTACCTACCTATCATCTATCTAGTACCTATCTATCTGTTATCTAGCTATTATCTATCTATCATCTGTCATCTATCATTTATTGGTTTATCACCTATTGATTCCATCCATTCATCATCTGTCTGTCTGTCTATCATCTAGGCCATTCATTCGTTATCCTGGAAGTCTGATTCTGGATTAGAATGTGACTAGATGGCCCATAGATTTGCTACATTTTCTCCTCTTGTCTGGTTCCTAGAAAAGCCAAAGGCAGATATGAGTTATTGTTGTCATATAAGAGTTATGTCATATAACAGTTATAATATGAGTTATTGTTGGCCTTGATCTCCAGGCATTGTTAAGGAAAAACAGAAGACTAAATGATCCTATCTAATTCTTAATTTCTTCACCACCATCTAATTCCGTTAGGGATGCAATTTGTGTCCAGTTGCCTTGAGGGATAATTAGCAATGTCTCAGATTCACTGTACTGTTACCACTCCACTGAGCTTTGAAATGCTAGCTGATTGATTGGACACAGTCTCTTGACAGATGGTCACTAGAAACAAAATCTCAGCTTTTCCTCTTTTTTGCCAATGGCTCACACAACCCAGGTGATGCCCTGAAACTTCTGTGACATTTCATAGATCCAGACTTTTTTTATTTTATGATTTATTGATCATGTGACACTGACCAGTGAAGGGTGTCACTGGCCTCCAGATTCTCAGAGCCTTATTTCTTGTACAGCATATCTTTGCCTTTGCTGTTCCTTTTGTTCTAAAACTCTCTAGCTGTTTTTAGTACCAATAATCAGCCTGACTTTCTTTTATGCTTCCATTTACTTTTGTTAGTTTGATTTTGTTCCCTGACTAAAATGTAAACTCCATTAGATTAGGAACCCCACCTGTATTATTTCTTTAACAGTAATAACAGAAAACACTAGAAACACACATCCCCAGAACAGGTCTGGCAAACACTCATTGAATAGCTTAATAACAAATAAATGAGTTTCCTAAGTAGTCAGCTTGTATGAATTTAGCTTATAGGCACGTAGATATCTATGTATTGCAATGTACTCAAAATTGATGAGCCCCATCTTCCTCCTCTCTCTCTCTCTCTCTCTCTCTCTCTCTCTCTCTCTCTCTCTCTCTCTCTCTCTCCCCCCCTCCCTCTCTCTCTCCTCCCCTCTCCCCTCCTCTCCTCTCCTCTCCTCTCCTCTCCTCTCCTCTCCTCTCCTCTCCTCTCCTCTCCTCTCCCCTTTCTCCACTCATTCCTTCATTCTATAAGTAGTTATTGATGTTCTGCCTTATGCCAGGTACTAAAATCAACTTTAGAGCTGTAAGAAATATGTCAGACATGACCACGACGTTCATTACTAGATTAGAGGAGATGGGAAAGCCAGTCAAAGGCAAAAGTACTTGTGGCTAATGTGGAAAGGTCTATGGGCAGAGCACTGATGCGGAACTGACTTTGACGAGTCAACTGAGGTTGGGGGCACAGGAGCCATCACCTAAGGTGAGTACAGCGGGGTCTTGTGGTTGAAGCAGAGAGTTAGGACAAACTCAAAATGGAGAGCTGACTAAAATTTTTCTGATCTTGGGTAATGACCATCAATATTATAGAAAACACTGTTACGTAAAAATTATAAAATATACAAATTATTTGATAAACTTCACATTTCTCTCTCAGGTGAGTACCACAAATGTCAACTTCATAATAGAATAAAGGTTTTTTCATTTGTTTGATCTCTTTTAAATCCAGAAGAAATGATTTATTGATTTTTTAAAAGAAAATATGTTTTAAAATGCCACTTATTTGCAAGGTGTTTGTGAATAGATGCGGAGTCCACATATAGTTCCAGTATGATTGTATTTACAAACAACCATTCTGAGAAGAATCAATCAAATGCTCAGAAACCTCATGGAAAGATAATAAAGTGGAAAATAATGCTATACCATGAAGTCGGTTGTTACTTATTTTCAGTGCTCAAAGTCTGCAACTTATTGCTCATTGACTGAATACAGATGCATCCTAAGGTTTTGTTTTGAGTTTTCAATGCCATAAAACCTGAAGTGAAAACAAATACATTCTGAGCAGAGAGACTGAGTCCAGAAACACAAAGCTAGCCAAGGCTTTCCTTTCAAACTCCTGTACTTTCCCTGAAGATGGCTTTCCTTGAAGCCAGGTTGGAGAGTGTGTTCTTGCCCAGACTGTAGGTAGAAGTCTATCTAGACTCAGATGTCAGAGGGAGTTTGTTCGACACAAAATTCTTTCATTTGCAGGAAGATTATAACCTCCATCTTGCTTTTCTTCCTCAGTTGATTAGCAGGAAATCCTCGGATGTCCTTGACCTAAGGTTTGAGTCATTGTTTATATGCCACCTCTTTGAGAATCTTTGAAATAAATATCCTAAGACATCTGCAACTTCAGGTGTAAACTTTTCCATGTAGGTAGGAGAGGTAAAAAATAACAGATATTTTAATGACCTGGACTTGTATGGGAATATAATGTAACTAAAGAGGCCAGTGGACTTCCAAGTTCTCATTGTGGAAGGACAGTTTATTTAGCTTTCTAGACATATGCCTTAATCAAATAAAACAATCAGGTTTTTTTAATTTTATTTTGAAGAGGTTTTATACTTCTTGGTACTGACCATTGAATAGAGCTTATACAGACTTCAGGCAAATTTACGCATAGTTAGCTTGTTATTATTATCACAAAATCTTATTATGTAAAACACTACATACAAATACTGTATGACATTACATCTTGCATATTATTGTTTACATGATAATCTACAATTAATTAGTAAGTCACAGCAAAGTGTTATAATGCTTGTCACCAATTCGGGTTATGGGAGCAAAGAAATCATAGAAGAACTCAAGGCCTGAGAATCCTCTCCCCTATACAGGAGCAAATTGCCCCTGATGGCTGGAGCTTATCACTGGTAACCAGTTACTAAAGAGGACATCAGGAGTCACTACATCTCCACAGAGGTAACGGTCCACTGAAGCAAGATTAGAGACACAAAATAGATTTAGACAAATTAAAACCTTGTTCCCAGCTTTCTACAAGTTAAATGTTTTAGAAAAATAAACCGAAGATACCTTTGGTTGAGTGTCTGGACTCTAGTATATGGGAAGTTAATTGTTATACACGAACCTAAGAAATGGCCTTGTGAGAAGAGCAGTTAGAGGATCTGCCGTCACCCACTCAGCTCCATCACTGTTTTCACTTCTCTGGACCTTGGCTTGCTCATCAGACGAATGGGTCAAACTTAGAGATTTTCAATGGGTCACTAAACTAAAAGACAACATATATTTCTTTGTTAAAATTCAGTTAAATTTGAGAATCTAACAGCACTTTGCTATGAATAATCTTATTTAAATTCATTTAATATTTAAATAATCATATAAAATGTGTGAGGGCTGTGGGTTTGTTGCTGTCTGTGCTTCTACCAAACACAATAATCTTATATCTGGGTCCTTAGTAGTGACTTGGGAAACAGTCCCTTGTAATGATGCTCTTCAGACCTCTGGTCAGCTAGATATGGACTTGGGCTAGTTTCTTGTTTTCAGTTTGTGAAGCAAGGATGGATCTAGACACAGGCATCCACTTGTACCCGTTCCATCCTTTGAACTTGTGAGGGATCAGAGAGCTTAAGTGTCTACGGGCACAGCTCATCATAGTGACTGCAGCCTAGGGATCTATCAGCTCTGGGGATGTAGTCTGGGATGTTGTACTCTATTGAGATAGCTCACAAAATAAAGAGCTTGCTGCACAAGAATGAAGACCTGAGTTCATGCCTGGCACCCACTGAGAATTCAGGCACTATGGTTCTCTATGGTGAGATTCTGTGACCCGACCCAGCACAGGGCAGGGCAAAGGTAGAAGCATCCTGCGGGTTATCGATCCCAACAGTCTAGCAGAAACAAGAGCTTCAGGTTCAGTGAAAGAGCCTATCTAAAAAATAAGGTGAATAGCCAAAACGAAAGACCCCCCAGTATTGACTTCTGGCCTCCGCACATGCGTGCCCGCCATGCACACATCCTGCTCCTCCATACAAAGAACATAGACTCTGAATTAGTCACTGGGGTTCCATCCCAGTCCTTCTAACCACACAATACATGACCTTGAACAAGTTATTTGACCTTCATGCCTCATTTTTTTTTCAAACAACAGTCAGGAAACTCTACCTCTTAGAGATGAAACTGTAGAGTTTTTTGAACAACTGTCTGATACCCAGCAAACACCCATTAATGAACAGCTGCTATTGTTTTATTATTGTGTGATATGGGCAATGAATCTACGGGCTGGATTTTACTGTAACCCTGTTGTGACCATCTGTATGCATAATTAGTAAGGAAGGGTGGAGGGGCTCAGAAGGAACTGAGTGTGATCGAGAAAGATGGTGGGTGTTTAAACCATTCCTTGGGGATTGATGTTTATGTCGCTCTTACGGCTCTTTAGGGAATAAAATTACCTCTGGCTTTCAGTGGCCTAATTCAATGTCTGACAACTTCTCTCAGTCGGGAAGTTATTCCTTCCGTGTGGCTTAATTACCTATTGTTACAGCTTCAGTTTGGGGTGAGAGAAAGGATAGCCCATCTGACTGTGCCGTGCAGGTGACTGACGGCTCTGCTGAAAACTACTGGGTCATACAGAGATGCTTACCATCAGTGGATCGCTTCAGGGCTTGGGTCTGTACCGTTGAGTACAGTGTCCTCTAGTAGTCACACAGTATGGAGTGCAGAGCAGGTAGCAGTTAGTAGGATCTCGAGTTCTTGGATTTGTACGTCTACCCTGTGCAACTAGAACGTGTCTACTCTGTCTCCATTTGCGTGAGAGACTGCACCAGAAGAATGCATCCTCTAGATAAAGCAAGAAAAACTTGAAACTTGAAAAGTTATATCCCCAACTAGCCTCAGGTCTTGGTCTGTTACTTAACAACGGATTCTACTGTGTGTTTTGCTACCTCCTCTTGTGGCCTTTTTGAACACGGTAGTGTGTATGTGTGTGTGCTTATATGCATATATGTAGGCAGATGGCGAGAAATTGAGGATAGCCAGGAAGATTTGCTGGGAAACTGTGCTCATAAATCCAGAAAAAAAAATCATTGTAAAACTGGGGACAAAGGGGGGGAACTTTGCATTTGTTTGGGGGAATATTCTTAAGCCATCCTCACATGGGTGGGCCCATGGGAAATGATAGGGACTTTTTAGCTCTATGAGATACAATAGGTCGACCGTGACTGGAGCCAAGGTCAGGAGGAGAACCATTTGGTACACCTTGACTTAATGAAGTAGATTTGAAGGGATATTAACTCAAATAAAGGTGTGTGTGTGACTGGGTACAGGAGGCTGATGTCTGTGGAGTGCTGTAGAGGAAAGAGCATGGGAAGTTCCTTCACCTCTTCAAACCCCAGCTTGGGCTTGTCGCCCTGACAAGCTTGTTCAGCTCACTGAACACTGTATCCCGAATCCTCATCTCCAGTAGACAGCTAGTATTGCCCTGACTTTTAAGGACTGGCCTTTGAGGTGGTGGCCTCTGGAGTTTGGAAGGCTCATCAGGAAACTCCTCCACCAACCCGACTCTAGGTTATAGTACCAGCCCTTTCCTCCAGGGGAGCAAACTAAACTGCATTCCTGCTGGGCCCCTGCCCCATATCATGTGCAAACCAGCAGGGCTTCTTCCCACAGCTTGTGCTCAACTCTGGTGGAGGTAGATGTGTCGATGGTTTTCCCTGCTAGGCCAGTTATTTTGGTGGAGACAGTTAAGGTCCCTCTGAGCTTGGTCCTGATGCTGTGTGATGTATCGTGCTACACGCTTTACATCATTCCTTCGCCCAATTCTTAGTAGCCACCATGAGCAGTTTCGTGGCAGCTTCGTTGTACAGACAAGGAATCTGAGTTTTGGCATGGATAGGACTCATTGATTCATGGGTTCATTGTGAGGCTCCATCTAAGATTGATTGTTTGGATATGAGATGAAACTTGATGCCATTCCCTGCTTGCCACTTAAAAGAAAGCCCCAAATCAGCTTTATGTGTAGCACATCTACAAAAACAAAAACAAAACAAAACAAAAAAACCCCTTTTCCCCCACGTCTTTAACTGAAAACCCAAATCTCCATTTTCTCCAGCCTCTGTCTCAAATATTTGCTAAACCAGATGCAACTAGATTCATTGAAATGATGCACTAACCACACAGTCTCATTCTTCTCCCTCGTTAAACGCCAGTGTCAGCAGCGTCCCTTTGTTGCTGAGGGATGCTTACTATAAGTGCTCAGTACATTTGATTGCATGAATTAATGAATGAGTGTGGACAGAGTTAGCAGATGGAGCAATAACACTGCAGTGTGCTCACCTTTCTTTGTGGAACTATCTGATGTCCTGTCTTTCCAGGGTGGCATGATCGCTCTGCTGCTATCCATCTTGTGCCTGGTGATGATCCTGTATACCCGCAGGCGCTGGTGCAAACGTCGCCGCGTGCCCCAGCCCCAGAAGAGTGCCAGTGCGGAGGCAGCCAATGAGATCCATTACATTCCGTCTGTGCTGATTGGTGGCCACGGGCGAGAAAGTTTGCGCAATGCCCGAGTGCAGGGACACAACTCCAGTGGCACCCTGAGCATCCGGGAGACACCCATCCTGGATGGCTATGAGTATGACATCACAGACCTGCGTCACCATCTGCAGAGGGAGTGCATGAATGGAGGGGAGGACTTTGCCAGTCAGGTCACACGTACCTTGGACTCTCTTCAGGGCTGCAATGAGAAGTCTGGGATGGACCTCACACCAGGTAGGAATGGGGGAAGGAGTCGGCTCATTTAGTCCTTGCTCAGGTAGGCTGGCAAGCAGCTAGCTAACAGATATTATGTAGCAAAATGTACCGATGCCTTTCCTCAAGTGGGCAAAAATAACCTTTTGCATAGACTCCACCCCACCTGAGGAGCTATTAGCAATTAATGGCTCCTGGGAGAAGAAGAGCAGTTTTCTTCATGAGTGTGAACCTGGTTGGTTGTCTTGCTCCTGTGGACAGTCCTATACCCATAAGCATGTAAGCAAGCACCAACTGGACTTAATAAAAATTTCTATTAAGAGGACAATAAGTATGTGGGGGGACATAAGAGGAGTAGGAATGGGACATGAAGGGTGGGTCTGATCAAAATACATTGTACACATTTGTGAAATTCTCAGACTTAACAAAAAAAACACCCTGTTTTCTTAGACAGCTGGGCTGGTTTTCTAGTCCATAAAATTAGAAGTATAGTATTAGCATAAGTTGGGTCCACTTCCACTTCCACCCACCACCCAGTACTGGGAGCAGAGAGATGCCTTTAGGTGTGGTAGAAGTGTTCTAGAGCCTCTAAGTGTATACTGGGAAGCCCCCTAGGAAGTGAGGCGGTGGCCTGGGAAACTAACCTGGCTTGACCTCTTTGTATATCACATATTTGCACAGACAACTGAATTCTTTACTGACAAGGAGGATCCTCAGCTACCAGTTTCTTGTTTCGTTTTGTTTTTCTCTCTGCCTCCTAAGATGTGGGGCCTTGAGTCTTCTAATTGCGTGACTTTGCCCCTGCTTCTGTGGTCTCTACACAGGATGCATTTTCTTTCAAAGAAAATGGAAGACTGCGATCAAAGCATCAGATCTTAGATGCTAGACATATCTACGGAGACAGTGGCTAGAAGAGCCTTGGCCCTAACTCAACAGAACAAGATCAGGGTCAAAAACATGCAGAGAGGGAGGAACGGTTCTTTTATGATAGCCCACGTCTCTCCCTTTCAAACTGCTATGAATCAGTACATCTTGAAAGAGAATGCCTCACCAGTGATCCTTCAAGGCACTGCCCAGTACCTTCCTCTTTGAGGAAGACACATTTGATATGGCATACTGCTAAAGATGCACAGACTCTGGGAGAGGTGGCAAAGGTTAACATCACATAGTGGAACATGGAAATTCTACTTGGCATCTAGAAGATGACCTGTATCAATAATCATTTCTTAATACGACTTAAAGTCTGAGAACTTCAATGTCTGAGAACTTTGAAGTCTGAGACTAGAAAGGAGGAGTCTCTAACATGTATGATATTCCCCCATAGTGCTGGGCAGAGTACCAAGGCCATGGACTCGACATATGGGACTTGGGGGTTCAAATCTAAACTCTTTAGGGAGCAGACAGACCACACAGATGTATGCAGTAGCTAGAGTTCAGTCATGAAGGAACGGTGAAGACCGAGATGAAAGAGGGGCCACCTTCTGTCTGAAGGCACATAGATTCTTTCTGCTAAAACCCTGTGCTGGTCAGAAGAAAAACCCTGCATTCTACACTTTAGCCAAAGGCTGGCGAGCAGTGACATTATCAATATGGAATGAACTCAATTGGATTTCCAATTGTAATCCTCTTAGTTCACTCCTCTCTTAACATTGTAACCCCTAGAAAGCAGAGAGGAGTGTCTTAGCTTCCACCCGCCTCTCACGTTCTATGTCCCTCACATCAGTGCCCTGGGCACATCTACTCAGCTCACGTGGGTTTTCTCACTTTCTCTCATGCTTTGCCTGTTCTATTAAGGTTTTCTTCCCCCTTTGTCTTGACTTTTTCTTATATAGGAAGTGACAATGCCAAGCTGTCCCTGATGAACAAGTATAAAGACAATATCATAGCCACGAGCCCCGTGGATTCCAACCACCAGCAAGCCACTCTGCTCTCCCACACCTCCAGTAGCCAAAGAAAGAGGATCAACAACAAAGCAAGAGGTAGCCATGTCCAGTTCTAAGTCTGCGGATGGGTTCCAAACTGTGGGTAGAGGCAAGGTCATTAAACCAGCCACACATACTGCCACACATAGCTACAAAGGCACAGTCTTCTGGAGGCCAAATAAAAGCTCCTTGCCACAAAATGTAGGAGTGGAAATCTTTTGATTAAACATATTTATGAACATGAGTAGTTCCTAGGAACTAATTGAACAAGTATGCAAAGATGTGTGTAAATGGCTGTTTACCACATTTAAACAAGCCGAAAATTGGAAAAGGTTTGGATGCCCACCAAGGGGGAATTGGTTAACGATCTGGCACATCTGCTAATGTCCAATGACTTAGCATGCAGCCATTTAAAATGACCGTATAGATCTTTATTTGTTAATATGGAAAGTTGCCCGCCCATCTACTCAATGGGGAAAATGAGATTATGATGAAGATATGGCACAATTCCATTTCAAAGGGAGATTAAACACTCTTTACCTGCTTCAATATCAGAAAAAGAATGAGAGTATATGGGTATATATTTATCAAATGATCAAAGTATTTGTCTATGATTTAGAGGGCTTAAAGGAATGTTCCCTGCTCGCATGGCTATTTACCTTATTTATTCTTTTTGTATATATGTACATATTATGGAATCTGAAAACTCAGAGGTAAAAATGTCTTTCCTGCTCTGATGTAATTCTGGTCTCCTGTTAACCTGAACAAAACATTTCCCTTCTTTTCTTCTCCACCCCTGACCTCTTCAAGTCCTCTTTGACAAGCAGATGTCAGACAAGCCCCTCATCACAGAGCCATGTTCTGTGTGGAGACTGGAGTGTCATCAATTGCTCTCAAAACTGCTTGCTTCTCCAACAAACTTAGACACTGAGAAGCCCTAGCCCCTCAGCTGCCTCTCCTAGATTGTCCATGGACCACTCTCATTTTTATTGACTTTCCAATTAGACCTCACCCTATGACTCTGCATTGCAAAAAGAGAAAATGTCTACTCTGATTCTCTATCCATTTCAGCTGGTTCTGCCTTCTTGAATCCTGAGGGGGACTCTGGCACTGAGGCAGAAAATGACCCGCAGCTGACCTTTTATACGGACCCCTCTCGGAGCCGAAGGCGCAGTCGAGGTAAGAATGATGGAGCGGGTGTGAGCACGGTGCAGGTGGGAAAGGTGAGGACCATAGAGGGCTCTGTGCACTCAAGCCAGCATCACCAGGAAGAAGGCTTGGATTGCAGCGGGTGCTTGCTCCCAGGAAGAAAGAAGAGCCTAGCGTCCAGTGAGAGCGAGAATCATCTCTCCTAGAAAATGGCACTCTCAAACAAGTTTCCAAGTTGTTTGAAAGGCTGTTTCTTGGTCAGAAGACTCTCAATTTCTTCTGGAAGACTTGGCAGTCATGTTTTGCTCTTCAGAGAGACAAATAAAGTGGGTGAAGTTTGTTAAATGAGTAATCGGTGTACTCCTCATCAATTCAGCTGCGTTGGTCTTGGGCTCGAGCTGGGATAGAAGGGTATAGCCAGTAAAGGAATTATCTAGGAGTTTTCTTTAACCTTTAAATCTTTACTCAGTACAATCTTGAGACCTAAGCCTCCAGACCCCTCATTTCTCCTGGCACAAATTAAGGAAACTGATTTGTTCTTCGCATTGGCTTAGTTGTGCTTCAGTGCAGTCTCTGAATATATGCTGCAGACTCATCCTTATTGACCTCAGAGATGACTCTCCGTGCTGTGGGCACCACTGTCCACTCCTCCTGGTGTTGCCATTACCTCTGAGGGCGCTCTACTGCTGTACAACAATGAACCTCAGCATCTACTTGCTGTGTGGTGTTGCATAAGGACACAGCTCCTCTGAGCATCCCTTCTCGCACAGACTGAATGACTTACAAGTAACTCATACATATGGCTTCTGTGAGGATTACATCCTTTGTTTATTTTGGCAACTGATAAAGTATATGAAATCACCATTGCTGCTTGCAGATCTTTCCCCATGTAGTCTACAGCTTTTCTAGAACCCCATCTTGGAATATATTGAACAGACTCCCCTTGAGATACTGTGGAGGATACATGAATGGCATCAACAGTGTCCACTTTGTGTGGACAGAACTCAATAGCGTTTCCAGCCAATACCTATCTAGTAGTTTTCAGAACATACACATTTTGGCTGAGTCCTACCTCTATTCAAACTCTCTTCACACAGAATTCATTCTTCCCAGAAACTGCAAGAAAGAAGGCGTTTTCATTCTGTCTTCCAAAGTCTGTAGGCTTCCCAATCTTTAACGTTTGAATTTTTCTTCCTATTTTTTTTTCTGAAGAGCCAGTGGGGCTCTTAACCATCTACCTGTAAATGTTTCCTTTTCCCTGAAGGGGGAATGCAGGTGACAGTATCTCCCTCTCCCTTGATCCTCAAAACATTTTATAGAACAGACACACGATCTAGGCTGTACCAAAGCAGGCGTGTCTTACTCCACTAAAGACTTACTGGAGAAGACTTCTGGTGATGAGTTAGTTGCTTTAGAGCATAAAATGATTTGTTTCTTTAAATTCCAAGCCCCTGAAATGCATCAACTGTCTACTGCTATTAACTAAACTATAAGTGGCTCAGGGGCGGAGCAGCCCTAATTATTTTTTCAAAGTGCCTACTAAAGGATTTTACCTATAATGCATGTGTGTAAATGCCTGCTTAATTGGACTGGGTACATCAATCAGACCAACAAAAGCATCTTCTAACCCACCTCCTCTGGGTCAGCCTCTGTGATAGGTAGTGGAAACAAGAAAACACGGCACAATGATAAGGCTTCCTGTAATAATATATATAAATAAAATGAGTACTCAGAAGCGATAACACTTAATTCCACATGGCAGCAATAGGAGGCAATAAAGAAGAATTAGAACTGAAATATAGGCAGTGCATAGGATGTCTTGAAAAAGAAGGCTTGGGTAAGAGCATTTCAGTAGAGGAATGCAGTACATAAAAAGCTCGGAGGACTCCAAGAAATGTGGTTGTCAAGGAAGTGAGGGAGATGGCAGCTCTAGCCAGGGTATAAACATAAACATAGAGGGAAGGTAGGGGTGAAGCCAGAGAAGAAGCTAACTACCAAAGCAAAGACCTGCCAGGCTATTGCAATTGCGCTTCCTTCTGCAAATGAATAGGAAACCATTGGAAAATTCAAAGGCAGGCAGGGATGCTAGATTGTGGGTTGATGATGCACACAGAGGAAAGGGACAAAAATATCTGTTTCTAGTTATTGCAATCACGGGAGAGCAGTGGCAAGTGCCTGCAAACAGGGATGACATCGTGTGTGCTAAGAGCTGTAACAGCAGGGTGCACTGAGGGCTACAGGGGCAGGGATGAGTGAGAATCTGTTTTTGAAGGTTTCAGGGAAGTGTTTTCGGGAAGTTATTGTTTGAGCTGAGTCTGGAAGGGTAGGTGTGGACTGGGATGACAAGGTGACAAAATGGCCTTCTGTGGAAAGGAGATAATATGAGCAGAGTCACTGGCATGGAAGGGATGGTCTGGTGAGAAAGCTGAGAAACAGCTTTACTACAGTAAAGTCTAGGGTGCGTGCTTGTGGGTGGTGTAGAAAAGGAAGCTGAAAGACCGGCAGAATCCAGGAAGTTGTGACCCTGTTGTGACATCAAGTCTTGGACTGCTGTGTTAGCTTGTCACTTGTGCTATGTGGAGATCTCCTCTTGAGGCAGTAGAGATGTTAGCTGAGAGCCAGGGGTGTATCTATGAGGGGGAGAGAGATACTCCCCAGAATCCTAAGGTAAGATGAGAGAATGGATATGAAAGTTTAAACAAAATGAAGACACACACACACGCACACCTTGGCGGTGAGAAAGTGTGTCCTGTGAGCAAGCCGGGAGAGAGCTGGACATAAGGAGTTGTTTGAATTGAGAACTGGACAATGGAAATAGGACAGGAAGCTGGGTTTTGAGAAACGTGACAGGTATCATTTGGGATATGTGGTATTTCGGTGCCAGGAGGTATTGGCTATTGGTGGATCTGCTTCTGAGGCTGGGCTGGGTGGATCTTTAAGTTTGAGGAATTGGACTCCACGCTGAAAAGATCCCAGTGTGAATAGCACCTTTCCAACTCACAGGAACCAGAGGTTATTGGCAGCCTCTGCATTTCATCCTCCCAACAGCCCTCTCCACAGTCCCTCGGGAGAGCCCACACACTGATAGATGGGTGGTCTTGAAACCCACACTCATCCCTGTGTTTCCTGAGAGCAGCAGTTCCAAAGGCTCTGTCCTTTATAGAGTTGGCTCTGGATTCACTCTGTAGCCTCTTATGACAGCTACTTCATGAAGCCTCAATTGTTATTCAATGATGTGAGCCCTGTAGAACTCTGAGCACAGGTACCTGACACATAATGACCATTTCGTAAGTGTTAGCTGTCACAATTAGGGCCTCTACTTGAGACTTATTTCCCTCTTCTGCAAAGTAGATAGTTCCTCTCCAGGCTCACAGGTGTGTATTATGAACAGCCAAGGATTTACCAGAAAAGAATATACAAAGAAACTTAGCACAGTTTCCTCCCCTAACTGGACTTACATTACTATTAATAATAACTATTAACATAAATAAGAAAATTCCAGGAAAAACTATACATTCCATTGCCTTGCTTTCTCACCCTCCCACGTGTATTCTGCCTCCAAGTGCCACCCCCTTCATCATCCCTCTGCTTGCCACCACTTCATCCAAGAGCAAGAGAAAATCCACTCCCCCCAAATGAGCAAAGTAAGCTCCTGCATTTCTATCCCTTCCAGTGGTGTCTGGATGGAGGAGAGGATTCTGGTGTGACAGCATCTTTGCACACCATAGAAGAAGTGCATGCTCTTCTACTGGGGGAGGTTCCTCCTGGAAGCCTGGGTTTACACTGTGGGAGCCCGGCCTTAGAGCACCCTCTGCAAACAGCAACGGGATTGCACTACAGCGATTAAACTATTTTGCCTCCAAGAATTTTGAACTCAGCTAGGGAAGCAGAGGGAGAGATGCCCTCTTTGTGTCCTCTTGTGAGTCTGACCCAGTCAAATCATAGGGAATCTGCACTCTGCTCACACTACTGACCTTGAAGGCCACCAGGTGGCCAAGTTCACTTTCTCTTCAACAGGTGATGTCCCCAGTGAAGCTTCCTGAGGCCACATAGTGGAGATATTTTCTGATGGCTGGGAGTTAGGTTTGCCAGACAAACAAACACGCCTGTTTGCCAGTAGAAGGCCAAGTCAGATGGTCAGTGCCGGGATTTTTACCACCGTGTCCTGTTTTTGTCTTGCTTTCAGTGGGCTCTCCCCGAAGTCCTGTGAATAAGACCACCCTGACCCTGATCAGCGTCACCAGCTGTGTGATTGGCCTCGTGTGCACCTCTCACGTCAGCTGCCCTCTTGTTGTCAAAATCACCCTTCATGTCCCCGAGCACCTGATCGCTGATGGTGAGCTCATTCCGCCGAGAAGGTGACAGCTTCCTCAGTCAGCAGCTTTCAGGCTGGGCCGAAGACAGACCAAACAAGGGCCACTGTCGTGGGGAAGAGGGATGTGCTCCAAACAGGAAGGAAGAGGATACAGTTAGATTGTCCACCGATGACCTAAGAAATTGAGCTAATAACAAACTGAATGGGTCATCTCCGTTTCTCTACAACCATAGAAATACAAAGCACACCGGCTACAGGTGGACAGATGCCACAGTCCTTTAGTGCTTAAGGAAGGAAAAGCTAACTGGGGCAGTCGAGGTGTGTAAGGCTCAGCCATGCTTTGGTTTGCTTTGCCCAGGTGAGAGATTCTGAGAGTCCCTGAATCATTTACACCCAAAGCACCTAATTGACTTGTTAATGTCTGTTCTCTGGTTGCTGCAAGGCTGGAAGCAAGTGGGGACATTCACAGCATCTGGGGACCCGCTATCTTAGGGCACACCATGACAGGCAGTTGGTCACTGTTACCTGACCCAGTGCCAACACCTTGTGGCTAAGTCTGATGGAGCCATGCCATGGTCACCACAGAGCCACTCTGTCCCTCTATCCCCGAGGAACACTCCAGCAATATGGGTCGAGGCACAGCAATAGGGGAGGAAATAGCTGGAAGGTTTAATGTCTCTGGCCTCCCAGCAGTCATTGTGAAGGCAGAACCTCCATCTGCCAGTCCCTCGTACTAGTACTAATGGTAGGCAAGGGCTGGTGAGTGTGATGGTCCTGGATTAGGACACGCTCATCTCTGATGACTTGCGCCTATGTATTGTGTGTGCATCGGCAGACACATTTCTTCTCTGTCACCCTGTAGGGAGCCGCTTCATCCTGCTGGAGGGAAGCCAGCTGGATGCCAGTGACTGGCTGAACCCTGCCCAAGTGATTCTCTTCTCGCAGCAGAACTCCAGTGGGCCCTGGGCCATGGACCTCTGTGCCCGGCGGCTCCTGGACCCTTGTGAACACCAATGTGACCCCGAAACTGGTAGGCGGGAGCACCGGGAAGCGGGTAACTGTCAGAGAGAGCATGCCTTTTGCAATCACTCCCTTGAAACTCAAATCATTTCTCCCAATTCCACTGCCCCCTTTCCATTTCATGAGTAGACCGCCCATGGATATCACCATGTGTTGAGCCACTGAGCGTAAAAACCTGCAATAGTCTGGCAGGAGCCTGGACAAGATCTTAATTGCAGCCTTATTATGGAAAGGACAGTTTGGAACAACCTCCATTGCCCATTTTGTCATTATCTACCTACTGGGACTAGCCATTTTATAATTGCAAAATTAATTCATGTTTATTATAAAAATAGTATCGAAGGAAATGATAATCATCTGTATTTCTGTCTCCTAGATAAATCACTTTAAAACTTTTTATGTCCTTTCTTTCCATCACTAGCCAATGCATATTTTTAAAAAGATTTCCTGGAAGCATAGGAAGTCTAGCTGAGTTTTCCTGAATTTGTATCCTTAATATTCCATCGTATGAATTTTCCATAATCATAATCCTCAGTAACATTTTAATGGCCATTTGCTGTTGCATTGGGCATATGTATCCCAGCTCATTTAAACAGTCTCATTACTTTAATGTTAGAAAGCTCTCATTTTTTTGTTTTTATAAGTACTATTAAAACAAACCTCTCCACAAGGAAATGTAGGGCACATGGGACGTTATTTTTCTTCCAATGAATCTTAGAGATAGATCACTGCACAAAGGCTGTAGACGTGTTTAAGTGTGCTACTCCATCAAGCAAGACAAGGGTAGTTCTGAGGAAGGCTCAGATTCAGGTGGTGTGAAGTGCGGCTGCTGCCTTACCCCAGGAGCATGCGTGCTCGGGAGCCTGGGTCTCTATGCCAGAAAGATGTATACTTGCGTGGCTGGAAAGGGTTTACTCTTCTGGTTAACACAGCAGAATATCTAACAGAAGAAACTTAGAGGAGAGAGGATCTATTTTGGCTTGTAGTTGAAGGGAACACAGTCCATCATGACAGGGAAGGCTTGGTATATTGGGTTTTGCCTGTGGTGGAGGGGAGTGGTGGCATGGCTTATTACATCTTTATGGACCAGAAACAAGCTTTCACTGGAAATGGAGCTGGCCTAGAACCTTTAAACCTCTTCTCCTATGGCCCTACACCTGCCAGCTAAACTTCCTGTCCAAAAGTTTCCACAGCCTTCCACTGCCACCAACTGGGGACAGTGTATTTAAACACGGAAGCCTATAGACAAAATTTCACATTCAAACCATAGTAAGAGGTTCATAAAGAGTGGCCTCTACCCAAAGACCATTTTCAGGAACTAGAATACCACAGGTAGAATTTCCCTGGAGAAGTAGTATAATACTATGCAATAAAGGAAGGAGTCATGAGCCAAATCCTCAAGATCTTTGTCTACCATGTGTAACTCTGGAGAGAGAGGCAGGGTGTTCAGCAAGGACTTTCTACAGATGTGGCCCAAGATATACAATGTGCATTTTTGGTACTTTATTATTAAATCTCTCTGAGAAAGTAGCAGGTAACTGTGACATCTAAAGTTCATGTTCTTAGGTTTTAAACTTATTTTACGTGGGCCCATGACAGAGATTCTAGGTCCCCATATGGAGGAGAAAGTACAGCACTTTCAACATCTGATGTCTAAGACGGTGCTTACTCGCCGTTCCTCCTACGCTGTCAAGGCAAACACCAAACCAAACAGATGGGCTGTGTACCGTGCCCAAAAGCTAGCGTGCTTGGAAGAAATTAAAAAGAGCTTGTCTCAGAGGTGGGAACTCTCCATGAAGCAGAGCTGGCCTCTGGTACCCTTGTTCTCCAGCTGGTTAGGATTAGGAGGATTTGGGACAATCTTAGCTGTTAAACTCACTTCTGAGAGCAACGAGAACTCCAGAGAGCCTAGCATGCTTCCTTTTTGCCTTGAAAGGAAAAAAAGGCCCACAGTTACACGTGGAAAGGAGGGGACTGGGTGTTCTATGCTTGGGAGGGTTGGACATCAACCACCTTCTTACCTTACCTAATGTTTGATTATCTGGGCCTAATTTGCCCTAAGTCCCTTGGCTACCTACAAGGAGAATTTGTCTATAACCTTTCATGAAAGCAAGCAGAAATCAGGTTATCGAAGGTAACATAATATGTCCATATATACCCACTCCAATATGTATGTCATTCAGCTCTTTAGGATGTAACCTGTACTTCTTTAGGATGTAAGCATTCATTCCTGATGGGCGTGCCAGGAAGTTGTTGTCTGTATCAAGGAAGTCTTCCTGTCTACCCTTCAGCCCCTTCCAGATGTAGAACTTCTAATCCTTCCTACAAAATGACTTCGGGAAGCACCTCCCCTGCAAATGGTTTCCTGGTATCTGTAATAATCAATGAATTCCCAACTAGAAAGTCACAAGGGTACTAAAAATAGGAACCCAAGGCCTGCAGCAAAGCTAAGGTAGGACATCTCCATTTGGTGTGGCAGCTGAGAAACGATGCTGTGGAGCCTCTCGTTTTCATTAACGCTGGAATTGGAAAACCCCCCTCCCGTGCTGCCTCTCTCTGCACATGGAATGATGTGGTCATCCCACACGCTCATCACTAAGAAACTTTATCGCCTCCCACACTCCATCCTAGAGCCTTTCTCCAAAGAGCTGAGTGTGGGAATTGGCTCCAAGTCAAGGCGACGTTATTTTTTGCAATCCTTCAGCTAGCTTACTTGGAAATGTCAGAGTGTTGGGACATGTGCTTTCCCAGCCGAGCTGAGGGGTCTGCCCATATGGATTCATAGGGCTGTGCAAATGCACTTGTGTATTTTTTTCACGCAGACACACGTACCCATAAACACACAAGCACACAAACACAGATGCTCAGGCAATGGGAAGGAGCAGCTTTTGGTGCCTGGAGCTCCCCTTAGGCAGCCTTCCTCAAAGTGTCCCAAATCTACATGTGTATGTAGACATCATCTGCACAGGCCTCCACAACACCAGGTGTGAGAGACAGAAACGTGGACTCACTCCACCAGATGCCCACATCCCCCTTCCCACAATCTGTAGGTGTGTAACGTGGCATGCCAAAGGAAGGTAAAATGGTAAATAGAACTGAGGTTGCCTAACAGCTAGTGTTACAAAGGCAAGATTACCCTAGATTACCTGGGTGTCCCAATTAAATGACAAGACTTCTCCAAAGTAGAAGGGAGAACAGGTCAAAGTCCCATGATGAAAGAATGGTTCATCAAGGTATTGTATACTTTGAAGATGAAGGACGAGTCATGAACCAGGTGTGCAGGCAGCCCTTAGCAGGGGGAGAAGCAAGGAAGCAGATTCTCGCTCATAGCCTCTGGAAAGGAGCGTAACTCTGTAGAGACTTACTCTGAAGGCACTTTGATCTTAGCCCCAGAGAACCCAGATTAGTCCCCGCTGGCCTTTACAGGCATGACACAATGAATTGATATTGCTTTAGACACTTGAGTTTGAGATGGGCTACAAATACACCAGAGGAAGAACAAAAGAGCTAAAAGAGAGAAATGGGTTGTGTCCCCCCTTTTCCTATATCCCCATCATGATCTCAGAACTCCTAAAGATGGGGGGAGGGGCTACAAAAGTACCAGGGCTATAGGAAACTTGCTGGGTTATTTCAGTTCCAGCCTTCCCCTCCACTCACACCGTGTTACATGAGAGGGGCGGAGCACAGAGACCAGCCTGGACAATAGTAAACTGTCACTGGCAAATGTTCTAATCATCCCAGAACTGGTTATGCGTGGGTGGGCTTGAGAAAGTAGAGACAAGACGTCTGTACCTGCCACCTGCAGCTTCGCTGAGGACCGTGATCCTCTTCTAGCAGATACCAACTTGTGACGGGTCAGTCCTCAGACCCGGGTACGGGAAGATCTAGGATGCTTTTAAGTTCTGTTCAGACAGCTGAGGACTTCACACAACAGACTGTGGTCCATCTCCCCACCGCTTTGTAATGACAGGTGGGAAATGATTGTGACAAGAAATCATGCTAGGCAGTGTTTATCAAGAGCTCATCATGTTGTCACCAAGCTTAGACAATCAAAACTCCTTCACAATACTACAAGGTGACAGTATTTTTATCCGCACTTTAGAGTGGGATTGCCAAACTTGCCTAACCACTGCCTAGTTAATAGCCCAGCTGAACTATAAGCTCAGGGTGCACCCTATACCAGAATTCACAAGTCTGGTCATTTTATGATGTTTCTCCTAATGCTGCCCTTCTGGAAGGGAACCTAGATGGATTCTTGGGATTCTTCTCTTTCCTTCTGAGTGACTGTTGAAAGCCTCAGTTTCTGATGAGGCCTTTTGCCAACTGCCAGTCTTCTTGTCCACCCTGCCAGACTGGCCTCTCAGGAGCATCTCTGAGATAGTGACAAAGCCTTAAGGCTGTGGAGTGTGGTGTCTACTGAGTCTCATCTTAGGCTGATGTTTCCTGTGAGTTCTAAGGGGAACACTTTGCAGTTGTTTGTTTTCATTTTGTCTGCTGGCGGCAGACTACCTAGCTGCATCGGCTTCCTCCTTGCTTGTTCCAAGCCTCTGCTCTGCCATGGGCACAGCAGCTGAGGCCAAGACACCTGCTTCACTTCTCAGCCACATCAGTTCTAGACACAGCCTCCATTGCCTTTTTCAAGCTTTGCAGTCTTTATTATTTTTTTTAAAATGTGTGCAAGGAGCACAGGTGTACATGAAAACTCAAACTTGGCTGTTTAAGTATCTATCTAATATGTCTTCCCCAAATCCCTAGTTTCCCAGATCTTTCTATGGCCTATGGCTGACACGAACAGGTCAAAATGTATCACGCTGCTGAGGGGCACCGGCCAGGTTTCCAGACAACTCAGCCTCAGCTTCTCTGCTTGTTCTGAGCCACTGTGTTCCCCCCTCTCTGCACCCCATTGCTCTCTGTCTCAGGCATTTTTTAACCCAGTTAATCAGGAGAGCTCAGCCCCCATTTTGTTGCTATAATCTAGAGTGTACACTCATTCCCAGTTCACGTCTGCAGCTCCATCAAAACCTCCTCTTCCTTCAGGGGGAACTTCAGCCTGTTCCAAGTCTTCTCTCTCAGTTACCTGGGGGTTGTTCAAACCTGGGCCTACCCCTTTCCTGCTAATGCCCAGTGGTGGGGGATTATTAGGCAATTTGGTGTTGTCCATGTCCAGACGAATATTTCTCTTTTTAGACAAGGGACAGCCAGTCCTATTTAATAAAAGCCAACCACTACTTGAAGCAGTGTAATGACTCAGGGCTTCTGGCCTTAATTTGGTTTTATAATAAAACAAACTGTGGTGAACACAGTCAACCCAAGGAACCCTTGCTTCAAGGCCTTTCTTAATTCTTAGATGAGGTTGTGTGACTCAGTCCTTCAACTGTAAAAATGAGCAAAGGTTCTGCCTGTTCACCATGAAAGGAAGCTCAAGGTGTTTGTCCCCAAGGTACCAAGCAAAAGTAGGTATGGAGGTCTCTATCCCCTGTGCCAACATCTTGCAGTGGGCTTTCTTCCCTGACAGTGTGATCCACAAAATAGCTCCTGCAGCCGCTGTGACGTGTTACTCTCTCCTTGCTGGGCACTTTTCAGTGGCCATGACATGTCTCTCTGTTGGATTCCTATGTACACTGCCACAGCGTCCGTGCCTCATGTGTTCCCTGCCATCTGTCACAGCAGATGCGGAGACTGTAACACTTCAGCTTAGGAGGGCATCCAACACCCTTGTGGGGTCTTTAAAATTCACAGCTAACAGTCGGAGTCTGTGCTTACACGAAACCCCTCTTAAAGTCAAGCTTTAGCAGTTGGTTTCCATAGTAACTTTCCGCATCAAGTCTGAACTCCTTGAAGTATAGATGGCCAAACTGGATTGAGGAGGAATAAAGAAGAGGGAAGTTCGGTGGATTCTAGAAATGAGGTTCTGTTGAGAGGCAGATCTTGGATATCCCCAAACTCTAGCCTGGTATGTTTAAAAATTTCTGATTCTCTGACTTTGGGTGGCATATGCCATTATGTGGAGAAAAGCTTTATCTGTTGTCAGCAGTGTGTCCCCACATGGTAATAAGTGATGGAAGCCTCATGTGGAGATAATGACCACAAAAGCAATTTGAGAAGGTAAATGCGCTACACAAATGGTAGGTATTTACGTCATTAGGAAAATAGGTCTCTGCTTGAACCTGCAGTTGTTACTGAATTTATTTTTACATGTTTTGTGGTAACCAAATACTAAATGTAGAAGAAGCTTCTCCTTTATCGTTAATCCTTAGTTCTAGACAAGGTGTCCAGCCGAGAGTATTCTTGTTCTGTGTTTTTGTTTTTGAGTCAGAGTCTCATACAGCCCGGGCTGGCCTTGAAATCACTCTATAGCTGAGGACGACCTTCAGCTTTTGAATCTCCTGCCTCTCCCTCCCAGGTGTTGGGATGACAGGCATTCTCTACCATGTCTAGTTTGTGTGATGCCCAGGATGAAACACAAGGTCTCGTGCATGCTGAGCAAGTATTTTACCAATGAGCTGCATCCCCAGCTCCAGTTGAGACCATTCTGGGAATTAGAATGTTGTGCTCAACACTCTCTTATGGTTACATCCTGTTTACTAGCATTCTATTCATGCCTAATGGCAACAAGGACAATCAGAAGAATATAAAAGATATATTTGAGCTATTAACTTGTTAATTGAATTAGATACATACATACATACATATATCTTTATACTTGGGGTGTTGTTAATTATAAACCAATTAAATTTTTATTTACTTTTTTCTTTCTATGTATATTATGATATATCCTGTGTGTGCACATGTATGCAGTTATGTCTTTGGGTATGCACATAGAGTCTGGAGATTCACTTCAGCTATCTTCTTTTATTTCTCTCTTTTTTTTTTTAAATTGACACAGGGTCTCTAACTGAATCTGAATTTCACCCCTTCTGGTAGAGTTCTCCAGTCTCACCTGTCTCTACCTCAAGACCTAGGGTTACAAGTACACACTGTTGTGCTGACTTATATATGGGTGCAGGGGATCCAAACTCAGGTCCTTATAGTTGAGAAATATATACTCTACCACTGAGCTGCATACTTAGGCTAAACATTTAAATGATTTAACTTTGAACCGTAATTTGATGGTTAGTATTGATTGCCAGCTTCACAAGACCTTCATACTCATGGAAGAAGGAAGCCTCTGAGCATGTCTAGAGGGGTTATTTACAGTAACTGAGGTGAGAAGGCCTGTCCTGTATATAACAGTTACTGTTCCATGGGCTAGAGTCCCAGACTGCATACGAAGGGTGAAGACAACTGAGGACCAACATTTATCGTCCTTTGCTTCCTGATTGCAGATAGCACCCTTCCTGCCACTGTGACAGACTGTATGGATGAGCCAAAGTCACCCATAAATTGCCTTTGCCTAAAGTTTGTCACAACACAGGACAAGTCATTAATGCCCACAGTACCTATGAAAAGCCTACCTGTTTGAGAAGATTAACCTTATTCTTGCCCTGTATACTTTGCAGTTTAGGGTTTGTACTTTCTTTGAAATTCTTAAGGTATAAAGTCTGATTCTCCTATAACTTTGCCCTAGTACCTGCTTTTTAAATCTTATTTTTCTTTCCTTTTATCAAAAGGTGGCCATTGTTGGCAGGGTTTTTTTTTTTTTAATCACCCAACTTCAAGCCATATTTTCTGATGTTTCACTTTAATTTCCATGGTCATTTGTAGCTATAACCCAGTACCAGGGAAAGTAATAAATTTGGTCAGTAGGTTCCAATATAGCCTATGATACTAAAGTCAGAATGTGCTGGACATGAAACAATGTACTGATCTCTAATACTCCTATCTAAAATTAAGAATTTACCCATTTTCATTAGTCTACCAGTTGAGTGTTTGGGGGTGGGGGTCAAGTAACTATTATTTGGTATGGAGGCCCTGGGAGGCAATAGCTTCTAGGTAAATCTCAAAATGCATGAGCTAATTCTTATACAAAAATTATCTTGCTCACACTGTTCAAACTCTTCTCCTCTAATATCAAATATATTCTATTGTTATTAAGTTTTATCTTCATAAAGAGGAAATAGCGTTTAAAGCTGCTATCCTATTTATATCCGTCTTGTTTCTCTTCCTTGAGAGGAAAATAAACTGTTTGTATATTGTCTCCTCAGGACTTGGTACCTTTGTAAATTTGTTATTTACTAATTTCGGGAAATCACACTTTGTTATTTCACTGGTTATAAATTAAATAAGCAGTCATTAGAAGATTAAAAGCAAATGCTTTAGTGTAACAAGTCACAGTGACTCAGAGATAAGTACCGTCATATACAAAAACAGTCACATCAGAAAGCAATGGCTGCTGTCTTCAGGACTGGTACTCAACAGGGCTATGGGTACCAATCCTTTGGGAGGTCTCACGTTTGCTTCTTCACTGGATGAACGTCATGCAACCCTGCCTTGGCAAGGGTGAAACCCACAAAAAGGTAATCTTGTATACAATTCCAGAAGCCTATTGGACCTCTTGGTATGCAAAAATAAAACTAACAACAACAAAAAACTCCCTAAAACTAATGATGAGGAAGAGCAGGAAGATGCTGAGCTATGCAGGGTGTAGGCGATACTTGTTTACTACCTTCAAAAGAAAACTAGGCATTTTTCACTAGAAAATGTAGTTCCCACCAAAACGGAAGAGAAAAACTGCAACCTCCTTTTAAATGCCATGGCAGTTCTGTGGACTCAACGCATGGCATGATGACAGTATCTCAAGTGACATCGTCATAGCTTTATTTCTAAGAGGCTTACAAGTCTCATACCTTGTCCAAGGTGTGGCTTCCCTTATCAGCATAATATAGAAACAATACTTAGGTTTCAGATTCTTAGAAAGACTTCACATGTGGAGACTTTAAACATGTACCCATCACTTGCTAATTGCTGTGTTATTGAGAAAGCAAACATAAAATGTCCCCTTCCTCAAAGACGTGATGGTCTTTGTGCATGCAGCGCCTTCACACAAGTGTTTTGCAGATTTTAAGATCTCTCGAAGAATAAAATCATCATGCACTAGAAAATGCGGAGATTCGTTCATGAGGGTAGTGGCAAGGGGCGTATGTGACGCAGTGGGCTGTACTGTATCACTTATGCTGTTAACGAAGTCGGGGATTAATCTGATCATTTCACATTGATTTTCTCAAGCATTGACACAGTAGTTGATCGGCATTTGTTTCTCTTTTCTTTCTACCCTGATGCTAAGGGGAATGTCTGTGCTACGAAGGTTACATGAAGGATCCTGTCCACAAGCATCTTTGCATTCGGAACGAATGGGGAACAAACCAGGGGTAAGTGAGACAGCAAGTCGGCAGTTTCTATGTCACTGCTTTCTCTCGCAGGCACCATGGGAGTAACTGTGCACCAAAGAAGTAGACTTCATGGGGTGCTTGAATTCTGAACAGTCTGTAGTAAAAATGTCACTGCGCCTTTCCATAGTCATGTCATGCCGATGACGTCCATGCCATATATTCCTCCATTTATGAGTCAGGAAATGCTGCCTCTGACTCGCAGCCCTGCAGCCTCCAGCTGGGATCTGAAAATGACACTGCCTTTCTCTTGCTTTCCACTCCACCTCCATCCACGAGAATTCCACAGGCAGAACTTAGCTGGTGATTTTGTTGGAGACACGTGAAGCCATACAGATTCTGCTGTAGTTCTCTTGGAGCTTGATGAGTCCTTTGAGAGACTAACAGGCCTCAAAACATGTTGCCGCCAGCACTGCCAGCAGATGTGACATATGAGACTCAGGAAGTGCTCTGTGCTGACGAAGAGTATTTGCGCCTGATCCCCAGTTGCCATTTCTTTGTATGACTTTCACGTTCTTGCAACTACATGTGACTGGGGAAAAGTAGCTACTTTATCTATTGCCTATTATTATTATTATTATTTATATTTTGACTGTTTTTATTGTAATAAAACAGACATGTCATAAATTTACCAAGTTAATAGGTTTTAAGTCTATGATACAATGAAATTAAGTAAACATATATCATTAGAGAACCATCACCACTGTATGTCTTGTATTGTCACTTTTAAAAGGAATTTTTGTGACTTGTTTTGAATTCTAAGAGTTTGCTTTCTGCACTTGGTAAATGGTAGGAAGGATTAATAAATGCTAACTATTAATAGCAATCAGTGGACTAGGGAGAATCAGAAGGAAATCGAGGCAAAACTTGTTGGTAAGTGATTTCCTAGACTGAAAATCCCGTGTTTGCAGCCTGACAAAGTGAAAAAAAATTAACCAATGTTATTGCTGACATTCCCGTAGAGACTCTCACTCCTGGGTCCATGATCAACCCCTTCTATGTGATTCTGATGAGCCAAACCTAGACTTGCCTGTGTAGTTCTGACTTTCAAAGCAATAAATATGGTGACAAATGGGTGAGAGTTTGGAGAAGAGCAATAAAAGTGATTGAGGAGCCCGAGGGAGTGATTTATGATAAGGGGAGAGAAGAACTCAGCTCCGATGACTTAGCCAGCCAATGACTAGTCAAGGTTTGATAGATGCCCATAGACATGGAAGAGGCCAAATGTTCTGGAACTGGGTGAAGTTGAGGGATAAGAACAGGAGTCAATGAAGTTAGGAAAAGGAAATCTGAGTCACAGGTCAGAAAAGCTAGGGAAGTCAACATAGTCTTGTGTTAGTGAGAATAAAGAATGGCTTAATGGGAATGGAATCTGTGCTCTCAGCAGATAGGCAGCCCACAGGATTTTAAAGAAAAGTATTTGGTGAGAGAGTAGAGAACTTGGCTAATATATGTCAAGTGAGGTATGAATATAGAACGACAGTCACTATTTAAATTCTTCATTGCTCCCTGACTCTCATCGCTGCCGACTGGTTGGCACAGTTGCTGTGGAGCCAGCCCTTTAGCGTATGTGATGGCCGAGAATCTCAGCTGACCACAATTCTTACCGAGGAAATTGTTGTAAAAGGTGATGGATAACCACCTCTCTATCTCATAGCCTGCAATCTTGCCACTGAAGAAAACAACTACAAGATATCATTTCACGTTTGCTCTAAATGATCCAGCCTAGCCCTCTGCAGTGATTGGATTTGGTGGTTAATCGCTCAAGCCTCCCCATCCCTAGCCTGGCAGACATAGCGTGTGAGGATGGGCCTGACTTCACTTGGTAATTGCAAAGCCTTTGTTATTCCCTGTGGCTGGATGTAGAGACAGTCTTAGGATGCAGACAAGAGCCCTGGGGGAAATGGTAGAGGTCCCAGAACTGGTGTCATTTGGAACAAGACAGACTAAAGCACTGAGCTGCAGACTGACAAGAACATTAGCCCCAGGAAATAGACAAAGACACCTAATCTGTCATTTCCATCTCTAATTTCCATTATTCTATGATCTTCACTGTCTATGAGGTCTCATTGTGGACACTAATAAAATCACAGAATAACTATTAGGAGGAAAGAGAGGAGTGAGTATCTCGAGGACATTGGAACAGAAGTGATAAGCAGCTCGAGTTTATATTTATAAAACAATGCCAGACAAATGGATGCATTTTTTTTCTCCTGAAATAAAAAGATAAGTGAAAAGTAGGAGATGCCATGCATCATGATTTAAATCAGGGTACCGAACTAATGCAGTGTTTCTTTAGATGATTTTCCAAAAATTATTTGAGATTGGTTTGAATATAAAGAATGCCATTTGAGTTGAAAACTGACAGATTTCCAAATAATAATACATATTCAGCGCTATGGGAAAAAATCAATGATAAAGCTTATTTTCCTGGAATTTTTATTTAATGTTCTAGACAGTGAAGGTGAGTAGCCAATATAAGGAGTACGGATATTTCCCTGCAAACATTCTGATAGGACCTATGTTAAGACTGAAGTAGGTTCATTCTAGGCAGAGAAACCAAATTTAGGTCTGGCAATAGTCTTTAGTGAGAAATTAAGGTTGATATGCCAGGGAAAAGTGGCAGAAAGGCATTTGTGCCTTTCAGACAAGGAAGAATGTCAATAAAGGACTATCACATAAAAAGTTACAAATGGATGCTTCTGTAAAGCAGAGAAGTTGCAGCTGAAACTTTATACAGCTTCAGGCTGCCTCTAATTCATACAGTTGTGTATGTGTGTAATGTGTGGTGTATGTGTGTGTCTCTCTCTGTGCGTGTGTGTGTGTGTGTAAATATTTAGTGTCAGTATGATAGTACAGTGTGTGAGTATGTGTGCGCGAATGACAATTTGTTTATAGAATGGCTCTCTCGTCTCTGTGTTCTATCATTTACTCTTCGGTTTAATCATGTTTTCAGCAAATGTTCACGTCATCACTCTTCAGGTCTGCCTAGGAAGAAGGTGGAGTTTATGTTTTGAGAGAACTAACAGTTCACATATAAAGATGGGCATATAATGAACAATTGCAATGAGCCCCAAGACCTACCAAAAGAAAGATTTTGAGTAAAGGTCAATGAGAGCATCCTTAAGGGGTGACTTAGGTAAGGTTGAAGAACTGGGATAGTGTTTCATGGAGAAGCCAGGCGTTTAATCTGTTCTATTTGATAGGTAGGGACATGAGGAGCTTGAATTTCCAGGAATGGTAGAGAAAGTTTAGCTCCATTTAGTTTAAAAGTGTCTTGCACATGGCCAGAAGAGAAAGCTAAAATGGGTAAGGGTTAGATCTCAAAAGAGGTCTTGCTTACTGAAGCTTCAGGCACTAAAACCCATTTACAAGATCCTAGACCTGCTAAAAGAGGGTAGGTCCTTAAGGGAGTTGTGTATCCTCTTCCCACACAAGTAATTTGAGAACCCTTTATAATGAACTCAAATAACTGTACACACACACAAGTACACAAGCTCAAAACCTATTGATATTGTCTGCATTTTATTTATCTAGATTCTTCAAGTAAAATATATTCCCGAAACTGTCCCAAAGACAAACAGAAAAGAATATCAAAGAATTAGAAAAAGCTTATGTCTAAAGTCTATTAATGACTTGCATTGCAATAATCCTGGTGTCTCAGTCCTGCCAGCAATGCCCAGGAAATAGCTAGCAAGTTGGGACGTTCATGTATTGATCTGCTCAGTAAAGTCAGCTGCTTTAGCTTGCACAGGCGAAGAGGTCCAGGTGAAAGAGTATAGGATCGTAGTATTCACTGCATAAGAAGAAAGTTTTCACTAAAAATAAAAACTCAGGGCTACATAAGCAAAGTTGTGGATGACAGATTTCTAATAAACATTGGGTGTTTGAGGTTACATCCTTGGCCTTTGATGCTGGCAACAAAATCAAGTATTCCTGTGATAACACTCTGTATCAGTCAACCACCAGGGAGAGAACCCCGGGTTGAGGTGTCCTAACCAGTGCATAGTTACTGTGTCTTTTGTCTTTCCTGTGGGAATTTCCAGGTAACTCCTTGCCCTCCCATAACTGTGGCTGCATGACCCAGCCAGCGCCTCTTAGAGTCTGCATTTGATAGTTGTTTGCCAGAACGGCAAAGACAAATTGAAAATGTTCACAGACAAGAAATGAAAACAATAAATGAGGGTGAAAGAAGCAGGAGAGATTGATTTACATGAGAATATCAGAGGAGAAAGGAGACACCCAAATTTATTTAGATACTTCGGAGTTATTAAGAAAAACCATAATAATGGCTTTTTGTTAAATTAAAAGTGTACTCAAGGGCCTCTAGATACATCTTTCAGAACACCACAATTAGATTAAATTCATGCTTTTGAAGATTCCTGGTAAATAATAGTCTGATTACTTATTCTGGCATCTCAGCTGCAGAGGGCAACACCAAGGAGATTCTCCAATAGAGAAATATAAACTAGCATTGGGCTTTAACGCTGAAGGGTAAAGACAGAGTGATAACTCATGAGGTGGGGCAAGGCCTGCTGAGAGAAATGAGCAGGTGTTTTCCCGAGGATTTAAAAGCTGTTGTCAGGCATGACCCTGGTGGCAGAGTGCCTCCTCTCCCCATGGCTGCCCAGCGAGATGACACCTCTCACAGGACATCCTCAGATACTGACTCTATAACTCATATATGGTCCACACTGCCTTGAGATGGCCTTGTCATTGTCCCAGATGCTTATGTTCTTCTGTTTCTGCAATGAATTCATTCTTATTTATCCAGTGGTTACTGCTTAGGCAGGAAATACAACCTGATATAGACCAGTGTCCTACAAAACCCCACAAAATCCTATGTGTGTGTGTATGTGTACTTGTATGGATACATTGTATGTTCATACTCACATGTGTGTACTTTCATGAGAAGGCCAAAGATTGACATTTCTTTCTTAATACATTATCGTTTGAGATGGGGGCCTGTCACTGGAAGTCACCCACTGGTTGGCCAGCAAATCCTGGGGATCCACCTGTCTCCACTTCTCTAAAGGCAGGATTATAGATATGCTCCCTAAAGGCCAGCCTTTGACATAGGTTCTGGGGAGTTGAACCCAGGCACTCACGCCCTCAGTGTGCCATGTCCTAAACCGTTTGTAAAAACCTCTTCACAGCTAGGCTAGAGGCCACTGTGTAGTTGTAAGTTCTTCCTGGGTTTTGGGCTCTGTCTGAACTTCTTTGATCAGCTATGAAACTCTTTGGAAAAGCCTTAGATAAGAGTTATAGCCCCTGATAACATAACATTTCCTGAACTTGGGGAACCTATTTCTAGCCCACCATCTGGTCTTTTCTTACCCCACTCCCTTGCTTATTTCTATGTCACCGAGGTCACTTACCTTCCCCCAACCCTCCAGATAAAACACACAGCACTGCCTCCAGCTGCTGCCTTATCTTCAGTGCCCCCCTTCTGCCCTTCAGTCCAGACCTCATTGTCTGTGCCCAGTTCCTGTCACTGGCATGCCATTCACAAATGGGATTATTTTCCCATTAGCTCCTCGCCCCCATCTCTAACCGTTGTCACTAATTCCTAACAAAGGTTTCAGTTAATTTAGTTGACCATTTATTTGTTTTTCCTTTTTTTCCCCTCCCCTTCTGTTTTTGTTTGGCTTTGCCTTATCACTTGCCTCTGTCTGCCCTTCTTCCTCCAGGAGTCACAGCAATGCTGCTGTCGTTCCCTCCTCATTTCAGAGCTAGAATAGCAGAGGGAAGCTCTTGGAATGAAGCCTAAACCTCCTGGTCCCTTCTCATCAGAAGCCGCCTGCAACCTGATTCCACTGGCAATCCGCAGGCCACCCCTCCCTGAATGAGCAAGCCAGAACTTGAAACTGGCCATCCATGCCAGAATCTTCTCTATGGCTTAGTCGGCATCTTCCCCCAAGCACCAGATGGTTTTGGAAACTCGGGACCTCACTCTTAAGGATTTTCTCAAGTGAAAACACCTTTTATTTGACCAATTTTCATGGAAACTATTTGGTCAGTCACCTGAGTTTAGAGAGGTCCTTTGTCCTCTGCAGACAGACTTTCCAGGGTGTGACCCCTCTGTGACAAACAGTATGTGCGTCTAATCTGCACAAAGGCCCCCTGTTAGCTGCTGCTGACTCTCGGGTCATTTTTGATAAAACCCTTGACTCCCTTCTTAGGAACAACACTTATAACCCTCTTGGTCACTTATAGATGACCTAAGAGCAAGGTGTGACCAAGTGAGTGGCTCCTGCACACCTGTGCAGTCCATGGAGCAAGTACTCCTGTATCATTTCAGAACCCCATTTCTGACTTCTCCATTTTGTGATTTCAATTTCATTGGTCTTGAAGAAGGTCCTGAGTCTATACAATATCTCTGTTGTTGTTTTGGTTTGGTTTTTAACAGGAATGTAGTGTGTGTGTGTGTGTGTGTGTGTGTGTGTGTGTGTGTGTGTCTGTGTCTGTGTCTGTGTCAGTGTGTGTCTGTGTAAAAATATAGGTGCACATGCTTTTTGTATGTGGAGACCAGAGGACAACCTAGGATGTTATCTCCAAGAATACTGTCCCACTTCTTTGAGGCTGGATCCCTCACTGGCCTGGAGCCCTATTTAGTTTAGGCTAAACTGAATGGCTGGTAAACAAGCTCCAGGGATCCTCCGGTCTCTGTTCTCCAAGTGCTGGAACTAGAAGCACGAGCGTTACAGCTAATGTTTTCATGTGGCTTCTGGGATTCAAACTCGGATCCCTCAGCTGGCAAGGCCATGCTTTATCAACTGGGCTGTCTCCTCAGCCTCTGAGTATGTAGTTTTGACACGTTCCCTCAAAAGACAGCGAAGCACAGCCAAACTTAAGAAAACTTCCTAGGCAAGCAGCTTCCAGGTCCTCTGGTGAATGGGGACATCCTCTTCTCAATAGTCCATGCTTTTCCAGAGAAAAGAAAAGTGTGTTTGTGACTAAAAAGTTATTTTCATTTGCTGATTGGGAAGTGGAGAGCCCCAGAGATGAAACAACTCATCTTAGACCACATAATTGGTGTCCGAGCTGTACAGCAACAACTGACTAGTGGAGATAAATCAATTGGATAAATATTTAAGAGAGAGGAATGAAAAGTGTGTAATATTCCGAGAGTCGGTTATTAGCGCTAGGTGGGTGGCAGACTTGCTTGTATTCATTTCCCTTCCCTAGGCAAGCAAACTCATCTTCATCGCCAGCTCTCCCCATTTGAGTGACAGGCGTCCACCTACAGTGCTGCCTACCCTCCACAGGAGGGGTGACACTCTACCAGACTTCTGTCTCTGCCGAGTCCAGTCAAGGCACCATGAGACTTATTTTAAACAGTGCTGGAGGCGGGAATACTCATATTTCCTCCAACATGACCACCAGGGTGAAAAAAAATCAACCTCAATTTACCCTCCCATCTGCTCAAGAATGGAAGATAAATTGTTTCAATTTTATAGAAATGAATGTTTTATGTCTTGCCTATGCTTTCCAGCGAGTGTCCTGAATTCATATATTCTATTGAATGCATGGATGTTTTCCACTAAAAATGCTCCCTGAGCCCTCCGTTTCTGCGGGTTCCAGTTTCGGAATACCAGGCGGGTGAATGCTGTGATTTTTCTTCCCTTGGGGATTTGAGCTATTTATCTTTTTTTTTTAATCAATAGAAAAAGAAATTCACTCATTATCTTATGCTTAGAGAAACCCGCTATTACCATTTGTGTGTATTTCCTCCCATTTCATTTTCGGTGCATCAAAAGTTCTCACTGCCACCTCCTTCCATCTGCATATTCTTTGTTCTTTCTCATAGTTTAACAATGAGTGTGCCTAACCTTTATAATCACAGAACACAGGGAAGAGACCCAGCAGACTTCTACAACTAATTCTGCAGTGCTTTCTTTTTCTCAGACTTTTCCATAAGGTAGTTAGTCTCAGTGTCTAATGGAATAGTCTCATTTTTAACCTGTTATAGCGGGCTAGAAGAAATACATGGTTTTTGAGTCTAGCATTCAGGCCAGGATTTTAGTACACACACCTCTGCAAGTCTGTATAATAACAGCAAGTAGTGTCTCACACATTCACTATAACATTTAGTGTAGTACTACTTCAGTTCCTCAAATGTTGAACAATTCTTCATGCAATGCTAATTAATTCATATTATTTATTGCATGTAAGACTATCGTGCTGAATAGTTTTTTAAAACTCTATCACCATGAGAGGCTGGAGAGATGGCTTAGCAAGTACAAGGACCTGAGTTCAAATCCAGCACTCACAAGGCACCTGGGCATGGCCATGTGTGTTTGGCACTGTAGAGGATACAAACAGGTTCCTTGGGGCTTACTGGCTGTCATACGATCTCCAGGTTCAGTGAAAGACCGTCAAAGAAATAAGACAGGGAATGATGGAGCAGGACACAAACATCACTCTCTGGTCTCCATAAACACCTGCACACATTTTTGTACATACACCACGTACTCACACTCACACACACACACACACCTTCTTAAAATAGAAATTAATAAACTCTGTGTGTATGTGTGATATGTATCTAAACAAAAGTCCTACTTAATGTTTTTTAAGAGATGGGCAATTAGTGATATTTATACCACCTACAATTTCTGTGAAAGCAATTTCCATAAAAGTAATCTTAAGGTTTATTCTTCCTAGACAAGTAGTTTAGATTCTTGCTCAGCCGCTCATGCTATAATCATTTTTCTAAGCTTTAAATGGTATATATAATTTTAAAAAATAGAAGATAAACATTTTGTCACAGCATAGCTAGTTTTGTGCTGAATCTTTTGTTTTGCTTCATATAAAAGAAGTGCATATGGCAGGAAAAAACTCTTAAAAATCAGCAAAAAGTAAAAAAACAAAAAAAAAAAAACAAAAAAAAGAAATAATCCAGGTCACCTAAAATTCCTAAAATTTTATCCCCTGCAGTAAAGCAGTAAACACACACACACCAAAAAGTGTTTCTCTCTCTGTGTGTGTGTGTGTGTGTGTGTGTGTNGTGTGTGTGTGTGTGTGTGTGTGTGTGTGTGTGTGTGTGAGAGAGAGAGAGAGAGAGAGAGAGAGAGAGAGAGAGAGAGAGAGAGAGAGAGAGTTATTGTTTGGAACTCAGTAGCCCGTTGGTCAGCATCACTGAGGGATGAACAGAACACCTTGAACACGCATGCCCACATCCATGTTGTTTTCATCATATCATGGAGGAGTTCAATAACTGGAATCCCCTTTCCCTTCCCAGGTAGTCACCTTCCCACCTAGTTATAGTTGTTACTTTTATTCTTTTATTTAAAAATAAGAAATCAATGTTTAACTCCATTGGTGAGCTCAGAGCAACAATACAAACAAATCTCCCACAACCCCTAGTTTAAGAACCTTTCCACAAGGTTTTCCTCACTGAAATTAGTATGTTGGCTTGAGGGGATGCAGCTAGAGCCAAACTTGCCCCTTGTGCTTGGCTTTTGGACTTAAGACCTTTGCATTCTGGAGTCCCCAGACTTCTGTTGTAGAGGACTGTGAAATGAGTCTACACACTGCTGCACAAAACCTGAGGTTACATCAGCCCAATTAGCTCTAAAGTCGCAAGTCTCCCGTGGGGCTTCTAGGCACTGGTTCTTAGCATGACATCATCCGCCCATCCGTGCTGATGTACAGCAGGTCCTCTTTTCTCTATAACCATGGGAAAATACTGGCTTGAAGAGGAGTCAGATTTCTCTACTGTGAGACAGTCACCAGAGGGGATGCCTTTGTCAGCTCTGGGAAATACCTATCTGAAGCCGAGTTGATGTGACCAGTGAACCATCCTACCTCCACATGCTTGCTATTAAAGCATTGTGTCCTCTGCCCTTGCGGGTACAGGAGCCACACTTGTGATGATCACATTCATAGTAACCAAGTGGCCTCCACATAATCCTGGCAGCCACCCTTCTAAGTACTTGTATTTGTTGCTTCTCTTGTAGTGGTGGCAAGTCCATTTTTACTCTGATTCACCACCGGAAAGTATGGTCCCTTGCAGTGGAAATGTCAAAGCATAAGGTTACGGGTCGCATAGCACCCACAGGTGGAAAGCAGAGAGAGATAAATGCTAGTGCTCATCCAGCTTTCTCCTTTTTAATGCATCTTAGGACCCCGGTCCAAGGGATGGCACCACCGTCCTTCAAGATCATCTTCCCACCTCAGTTAACGAGGTCTCTAAAATCCTTCAGTTACATCCTCATCTCCTAGATCATACTAGATCATGTGAAGTTGCCCATCCATACTAATACACTAGTAGAGGAGATTTAATTCTTCCTTCAAAACTTTAAGCTAAGGATTTTGTCCACATTTTACAAGCAAGAATATAAAACCATCTTTCCTACAAAAGACTTTGTTTGGTCAAAGACTTCAAGGGCAGTCGTTCCCAACAGTCTTAAGATGAAAGCAGGGATGAAGCTGAAATTTAGCTTTAGATTTCCAAAGACAGAGACTTCAAGAGTTGAGGGTAGATTCAAACAGTAAGTCTGTGTTCTGAGTTGAGACTCTTTCAGAATGACATAACATCCTACAGAGGATAACAAGTCACTAGGGGGACCTTGCTGGAGGCCTAAGCACAGTAAGTGCTGTTGGGTTCTGTCCAATTCAGGTAAAATGGCTCTTCAGCTAGATATATACTGAGGGGCCCTAGGCTGTGACTGTCTGTGGGGACAGGCATTTGTTGCTGAGTATTTTTGTGCTATTGTTAGTGTAAAATCATGGCCAGCATCCAGCCACAGTGACTCATCTTAGCAGAGGGCATGGGCCAGCTATAGTAGGCCTCCACCCAAAGGTCCACAGTTGCCCACCTCCTGACACAAAGGACAGCGAATGGAACACTGGATCTGGTCTTTGCTATGGGCAGTGTTCATAGCCCTTGCCCAGGGAGTCATGAATGAGTAATGTGTTGTTCACATTTGAAAGACAGGCTTACCCATTTTACCCAGGTTACCTGACATAGGGACCAGGCCATCTGGGACATACCCAGTTTTCTCTCTTGGATATTCTTAACGGACTCAACTCAGTTTTGCTCAAGCTATTTCCTGTTAGCCAGCAAACTGCATACGTCCTACCTACTTTGGTTAATATTATTCACACATTTTATTATTTTACTTTATGTGCTGGGAATTGAACTCAGAACCTCTTACATGCTAGGCAAGTGCCTACCCCTGAGCCCCATCCACAGCTCACACCTGTTCATATTTAACCTTTATGGGAGACAGTGTAATATACCGGAAGAAGCAGAGTCTGACAGACATAAGCTCAAGTCTTTCTTGTACTTAAAAGACCTTGGCTTTTGGCTAATTTTATGACTTTTATGAGCCTTGATTTCATTGTCTCTCACAATAAAATAATGGTATCAATTTAATAAAGTTATCATAAGGATTATTGAGAAAACCCAACTAAGATATGTTGCCCTCAGTGATCTTCATAAATATGTAAATTCTGGATCAGCAAACAGTGACTGTCCTCACCAATCTTGGTTAGCATTAGTTGTGACCTATTTTGTCCTTCTATGACCTTTCACCAAATGATGCAATTTTAATGTCAAATTGGCAGGCGAGGCTAGCCAAATCTACCCCCAGAGTGTAAATTTCACAATGGAAAAAATATTTTCTCATGTATCATTGCATTGTCATATCCTAACATATTGCCAGGAGCATAAGAGGAACTCAGTCAATTTTTGCTAAATAAGTGAAAAGCATGCCGGTCGTATGAAGTCCTCGCTGGGCAAAGGCAGTGACAGAGTTAGAATTATCAAGTTTTCATATGGTTTGGGAAAGACATCATCAGACCTCTGTTTTTCTAAAGGTAGCTACAGGTCTTATATAAAACCTTATTAAATTTTAGCTTCCCTCATGGAAGTGGTGAGTCACGTATCTAATTTTAGGGACAAGAGCAGGAGTGTATCATCTGGATCACTGACAAATGCAGAAACTTCGAGTCAGAAGCCCACCTCAAGGTCATATTATCCAATGTGCCACTCTGTATAGACATCCCTCCAGCGGTCTTTGTAGCAGATGGGCTTCCCACCACTGTTTGAACATTATTAGTGACGGGTACAATGGGATTTGATGAGGCAGCTCATCCTATTGTTGCAATGTGGACTCTTAAACAGATCTTTGGGCCGAATAAAAATGCATTTCCATGTGACTTTCACCGGTTCGGTCAGTTTTGCCCTTTATAATAAAAAGGAATGCACTTCCTTCCTTCTGTGCTTCACAGTCAATTCCTGTGGTAGCTTGATGTAGATTACAAAAATATGCTGAACTTTTGTACAGTATAGGGTGGGTGCCTGAGAACAAATAACGTTGTCAGGTGTGGGCTGGCTGGATCTTAATTTTTCTTGGTGTTTCAGATCATTGTGTACAGATAACTGCTTGCAGACTTTTCCCCTCTCAAAATGCCTAAATCTTCCAACTGTTCTCTCTCTTCCTCCGTGTGTGTGTGTGTGTGTGTGTGTGTGTGTGTATGTATGTGTGAGAGAAAGGGGGAGAGGGAGAGAGAGAGAGAACATGTGTATGTGGAGGCCAGAGTTCTGCATCAACTGTTTTCCTTATTCTCTACCTTATTTATTTCTTTACTCAGTCTCTCACTGAAACTGAAGTTCACTAATTCTGCTAGGCTGGGTCCAGACTGGGAATCTGCCTGTCTCTACATCACCTGTGATGAGATTATAGCTGTGCACTTGCTTTAAAACAAATCAGTTAGATTAGTTAGCAGTATATTCCTTTAGTTTCTTTTTAAACTATAATTTTTATTCTTTGAAATTATATTATTATAGTATCCCACCTTTCCTTTCCTATCTAGTCTCTTCTGTGTGACCTCCCACCTTGGTCTCTCTCAAATTTGTGAAATTCATGGCTTCTTTTTCTATCTATTCCTAAATATATACTACAGTCCCTAAAATATTACTTACATGTATATATTTTTAGGACTGACTGTTGGTATTGGATAATCAATAGAAGGACTCTTCCCAGGAGGAAACCATTTCTCAGCCTTCCTTCATTGCCTGCAGCTCTTTGTCTACTCTTGAGGCCACCACTTGGGGTTTCCCTGCTAGGTCCTGAGAATGTTTGGAGTTGGGGGAAAAAAATCACCTGGTGGAAAACTTGACTTTAACACAAAGAATTAAGCTGCTCCAGATGTCAACAAAGTACATTTGAAGAAATTGCAGTGCCCCACAGTCCGTACAAGCAAGGAAGGGAGACCCTGTGTCAGGTGCAGCCTTCACAGTGATGAACTATTCTGGTCGTTTATGCCTGGCCCCTGGTTTACGATAACAGGCCATTTTACTAAGTGCTTCCTTGGTCACAGGCATTATGGATACATGCTGTTTGACTATACTCACTAATTCCTCAGCAAGTTTCATGAGCGAGGAAGCTGGGACACAAGGGGACACATAACTAGCATGAGATCCCACAACAGGAGTGGAAGGAGGTGGGATGACCTTGGAAGTCTGGCCACAGGCTCTCTGTGAGGTCTGAGAATGACTATGACCACCATGGAAGCATTCAGATAGGTTTCTCTCAGCAGCTCCTCCCAAAGTAGGCCCAGCATCCTTTGCAGCTAACCATATGGTCACACACCTTCACTTTTTTTCCAAGGCCAGCTCAAATAACTGTTCTACCATAAAACCTTCCCAGATTTGTGGTTGGAAGCTACCTCCATATTTGTTTGATCCGGGCATGTGGCTTTCTTGTGTTACTTTGTGTCCTGTGCTATCTTGTCTTGACGTCCTGTTAATATGGCTATTGGTACGAGGGCCTATTTTGGAAACTCTTTCTCAGCTATACTCAATGGGTGTTCAATAAAAAAAGTAATGGTTTCTAATGAGATTTCTAATATATGAGACACAGACTCACACGACAGATGTTTATGTAAGGGTCATGAAGGAGGGTCTGTCTTGACTTTCCTTGTAACACATCACTTCTACTAGGGATTTCTTCTTTTCTTCCCATCTTTTAATGATCCAGAAGCCCTCTGTGATCTAGTTCATTTCAGAGACAGGAAGCTTTAATCTATATAAAACTGAGTGAGAACATATGAATTAAGATTCTACCGATCATCTGGGTCCAATTCCTGGCTCTACCCCTTATTAACTACTTTCTTCCCTTGAGCAAATCCTAGAGCTCTCAGCCTCTCCACTTCCTCTCCTATGAATTAGAGTCATTAATAGTAACTATTGCACAGAGGCCCATTTAGAAGTGACGTCATCACTTAGTATTCACAGATGACTGGCTCCAGTAACCACTCCCATACTCAAAACCCAAGAAGGTTTGTGTCCCTATAGCGTTTGTGTTTGCCCTACGCACATCTTCTTATATTCTTTAAACTAAAGCTAGCTTTCTTATCATAACTAACTACATTGAAAACACTCAGCCAACAGTTCTCTGCTTGTGGTGATTAGGAAACAACGAGGAGGAGGAAGAAGAGTCTGTGATGGTTCAGTACAGATGAAATTCTTTTCAGGTTGCAGAACCCGAAAGCTGACTGTAAATGGCAGAATCCTGGGAGGCAAATGTGTATGACCCCTGTAGATGGTTGGTAACACCAGTGACAATAAACTTAAATAGTTCTTCTTTTCAGAATGAAGGGTATTGGCTGGCAACAGATACGACACTTGCTAGGGAAATGGTTTTTAAAAAAGAGAGGCCTTGCTTCCACTGTTCAAACCTTTGAATTCCAGCTACTGTTTAACAGTCCATGGGCAGCCTGGGTTTAATTTAGTTTGGTTTTTTAACTTTTTTCCCCCTCTGCTAGCCTCAAAGACACTCCTGTTCTTCAAAAGCCTTGTATCATTCTTGCACAAATTGTTCTTTTCACTGGGCAGGGGAGGGTGTTGTTGGACACAATACCTTAAACGTGGGCCTCTTGCCTAATTATTCTGCAGTCAGATGTTCCATAGAAGCCCCCAGCAAGACAGATGCCTTCTTTGAAGTCATTAGTCTTCACAGCAGGGAAGGTACATCATCAAAGACTCTGTTTCCCAGAACCCCCTGCTGCACCCTTGTGCACCAGAGCATTGGGTGGGGAGGGGGAGGAGAGGAGCCTACACATGCATTAAGTCTACTGTTTTCTGGGCCCTGAATCACACAAATCCTTTGAACTGAAGCTCAGAGAGAAGGTTGATGATACTATCTCAGAATTTCTCCCTATTCTTGCTATCTTCAACCAGTTTAGAAATTAAATTGACAATGGCCTGGAATATAAAAAGTAGGGCTTGGCTGGAGTTTGAATTGATAACCTAAGGCACTGGGAGGTAGGGGTAACAAGAAAACGGAATGCTTCCAAAGATGTAGATACTGAAAATGTAATTGATAATCACTATAAGCTGTGACAACCTCTCTCTCTCTCTCTCTCTCTCTCTCTCTCTCTCTCTCACACACACACACACACACACACACACACACACACACACACACACACACAGAGAGAGAGAGACAGAGACAGAGACAGAGATGGGATTAGTAGGATCCTAGTCTGCTTTTTGTTTTTAGCTTTGTTGTTGTTGTTTTGGTCGTTCTTGTTTATGGTGTTATTCTTTTTTATTCTTTGTTTGTTTACTGTTGTTTTGGTTCTTTTTATCTATGACTCTGAGTTTTATTTTTTATTTGTTGGGGACCTAGAGAGCATTTTTTATTTCTAACTTTCCATTTCTTAAACCCCTTTGAAACTCTTTGACTAATGTGAATAAAATGATGGTTAATCCAATTACTTTTCTAAGATCATGTTTTAAATTTCTTCACAAATTTGGGCATTATATTTCAGTGATGATATCTGAGAACTCGAATCAAGCCAACCCACCCCACTCTTTCTTTGGAAGACACATGGTACTACTCTATCATAGAATTCTTAAGAGAAGGAGACTGGCATGGAGTCTGGGATGCCCACTCTAAGTTTATAGCATGGAGAACACCCCTAATCCCATGTGTTTATGCCATGGATCTCTCACATGTGTGTATAGGCTGATCCATATGACCACAGCTGTCCAGGAAGGATCTTTTTCTCTCCTTGTGTCATTTGACAGGCTGTTATCTGGCTCCCACCTCCTTAATTATTCCCCATGTCCTTCCTCTGCAGGTGCCAAAAAGATTTATCATAAAGACCTACCCATTTTACACTCCGCCTCAAATTCATCAGTTGTCTCTACAGAAAGAAATGTGAAGCTGTCAAAGATGAGTTACAGCTTTCTCTGTCCAAGCTTCTGTCAAGCTCTCCATCTTTTCTACTCCAATCACTCTCTGCCTCAGATGCTGTGGCAGCAAGTCTTTTGCAGAAGCTGTTTATGTCCCATGCTATGTCCACGTCTTTACTACTTCTGTAGGCAGATGTGTAGTGTTTTGGGGAGTCTTCTCTTACTTCTCTCCATCTGGATACTCAAGCATCTTATTATCATTTAAGTCTATATTGAAATGACCCTTTCCTCAATGCTCACCAATGTTATCCAGTCTTGAAGAAGGCCTCTCCCTCTCCTGTTATTCTGCTATTCACATTAGTATCTGTGTTATTGGTTTCAAATGATAATTACAAGAATCTGGCAACTATAATGATCTATGTGTCTATCTCCCCATGCCTCTGCTATACAAAATTGCAAGTTCGGGGTTATGTAATTTTTCTTTTTATAACTCTGTGGTGTTTGCTGTCACATTCTTCACTGAGTGATGGAGAAGGGCCCTCTTGTTTGTCCCGGCTGCGCAGAACCAAAATAACCATACAGAAATTGTATTAATTAAGTCACTGCTTGGCCCATTCACTCTAACTTCTTATTGGCTAACTCTTATATCTTTATTTAATCCATTTCTTTTAGTATGTGTATCACCACGAGGTCGTGGCCTACCAGCAAAGTTCTAGCACATCTATCTCTGGCGGCAGATTCATGGTGTCTTCTGACTCCTCCCTTCTTTCTCCCAGCATTCAGTCCCATCTTTCCTGCCTACCGAAGTTCTGTCCTATCAGCAGGCCAAGGCAGTTTCTTTATTCATTAACCAATCAAAGCAACACATAGATAGAAGGACCTCCCACACCATTTTCCCTTTTCTGTTTAAACAAAAAGGAAGGCTTTAACATAGTAAAATTCTAGTAAAAATTACAGTTACAATATTTATATCTACTTTATCTTTTATCATAACTAAGGAAAACTATAACTATAACTATAAATTCTTCACTCCATCAAAGAGTCCAGAAGGATATAATATTACCTAATTAAACAGAAAGTGCATTTAAGCACCTTCCAAAACTCTAGAATTGACAGTGATATCTCTCTGCCTGGACAGTCACCCAAAGTTCTTCTGTAGCATTGGAGCATCCAGTCTTCAACCCACAGGCTCATAGTATCCAGGAAGCAGGAAATTTCAAAGACAGGTCTGCCTATATTGGCAGTTTGCCAGTGTCTCACAGACTTTTTCATGAAGCAGGAACCCTGAAGGATCATCTCACCTTTAGGCAAGTTCAGCAGTCATTTCTCTGTGGGTTCTGCATATCCAGTTTTTATAGCGTACCATAAAGCAATTCAGGCAAGAGCAGTTTCTTGCCCAAATGGCTAACAATCTCCATAAGGAGCCTCTTCTATGCCCATCTTCCTCTTGAAGTAGATTAGTGCTGCCAGGAGCAGATGTGTCTCACTGTCATGAAAAGTCCTAAGTTCTTAAACATTTTAAATGCCATATTCTGTAGTATTTGAGAGGTTTGAAGAATGCCTATCCATCTGAGATAT